>NC_057812.1:479085812-479312526 GCF_018294505.1 Triticum aestivum
CGCGCCCGACACCGCCGCCCGCGGCCGACGCCGCTGCCTCGCCAAAGCCGCCGCCGCCGTCCCGCCGCCCGAGGTTTACCTCGATCCCGCCGCTGGTTTTCCCGGAAAAACCGTTCTGTTTTCGTCGGTTTTTTGTTTTTGTTTCGTTTTTTAGATCGGTTTTTTCCCGGTTTAGGCTAATTAGCGAGCATTCGCTCCTTCGTTTTAACGAACGCGTTCTTCGTTTAGATTCAGTTAACGAACGTTCGTTCGTTAAACTGTTCGTCGTTTTTCTTTTTCTCGGATTAAATCCGTGATTTTCTAATCGCGATTTCTGATCCAATTTTTGTTTTAGTTTATCTTTTCGCTCGTTTATCGGAATAAAGCGATTCAAGCGCCTGGAGTTTCGTCTCGAAACGCTCTTTCCATTTAACCAACTTAAACAAGTTTTTGCCACTGTAAAAATTATCCTAGATCCAGAATAGCAAACGAAGCCTGTTTCTTTTGCCGTTTGTCTTTTGTTGCTTCGTTCGATTCGATTCTTTTTGCCAACCGGAGTTCTTAAGTTGAACTTTCTGGTTAGATCTCTTATTTGAGTTTTACCTATGCATTAGTTGAGTACTTTTTGTATGCTTGTTTGTTTGCGATAGAGTACCTGGAGTGCGCCGCCTGTTACTTCGAATTGCTAGGTTTCTCGGATCATCAACAAGGCAAGTAACACTTTGATCATACCTCCTACTACCCAGTTTTATTGCATTAGATCAATCCTTACACGTTGCATGATTAGGATCTAATTAAATTATCGGTTTGGGAAGTAGTTGAGGTAGTACCTATTACCTGTCTAATTATCAAACCTTTGGGAGTTACTTCTACGTTTGCTTATTATTGCTATGCTATGCTAGTAGACGTGGATTGGGTGAGTGTATCCATGACAGATGTGAGCTTTTTAATTAATGGTTTACTTAAGGTGGCAACCTAAACACACATCTGGGTGGATTGAGGCACCTGGGTATTCCAGGATTGCATGTTTTCTTTTGGACCGCCACCTAGGCTCAAAGGGATCATGAGATTATTCATGCTGGAAACTTCCGTGTGCAGCCACAAGCTATTATGGGCTCTAGCATAGTTGAATAAGTCGTGCGAACTCTTACAGTGGTAGACTAGTAGATGTAGGGGATGTAGGTGGTACGGTCTACCCATCGTAAGGTGCTAGCGCTTCTAAAAGACTATGTCTCGGTCATCCGTTTCTCAAACACCATGTAGTGCGAGAAACCAAACGGAGGCGATCGAGTCTTGTGGGGAAAAGCGCGCAAACCTCTGCAGAGTGTATAAACTAATCATGGTTAGCTGTGTCCCCGGTTATGGACATCTTGAGTATCTAGTACCTAGATTATCATATGAATCTCAACATGTTACTCTAAAGATTAATTTTGTTGGGTTTGTTTAATGATGATGTTTAATTGGGATTGAGAATGCTGTCAACCATTCTCAATGTTTAACAACCACCATAATAGTTAAGTAAATTTATTCCTTTACAGTAGGGAAAATTGGCTTTACGCAAAACTGTAACCATAGAGCTTTCCACCAGCCAAATATGCATATAGTATAGCTGTTTCATTCCATTATTCTCTATGTGTTACATTGCCAGCATATTCCATGTGCTGACCCGTTTTCGGGCTGCAACGTTAATGTTGCAGACTTTTCAGACGATGATTAAGGAGTTTTAGGTCATGGTTCTATACTCAGTGGTGCCGTTGGAGTTGATGGACTCACTTAGCTTCCAAGCCTTCCACTGTTATCGTTATTAGATGGCCTTAAGCCATAATTACTGTAATAAGTTCTCTTTTGAGACACTCGATGTAATAAGTGTGTGATTGCTACTCTGCTATAAATCCTTCAAGTACTGTGTGGTGTCAGCATTACTGATCCAGGGATGACACCGGAGCACAGAGATTGGACCGTTTGAGGTCTGGTCGCTACAAGATGGTATCAGAGCACACGCTGACTGTATGACACGACCACTAAGCTAAAGACTTAGATCACTACTCACTCTCTTCTCTTCTGACCTCTCATCTTTTCTACTCTTTTAGGATGGCGGATGCAAGGAACAAGTTCACTCAACCGGATGAAGATACACCCTTTGGACGTCACTTGAAGGAAGTCACTAGATACCTGAACATAGGAGTACCAAGCTTCACCGGAACCTACAACGCCACCTTACCTGAAGTAGAGCGCTGGATGATTCAAGTTCAAGTTCCAGGAAGGACGTTCATGCCAGTCACTGAGCCCATAGAGTTTTCTTTCGATGCACCAACTTGGAGTCTAGGAAAGAGCATGGCAGCTCACATCGCCATGGGACGCATCGGAGAAGTCTACCGAAATGATCTCAAGGATACTATCTACCAGATTTGTGGGTGCCAAGATGAGCACTGGGAGATGATCAGCACCAGAAAGGATAGATCAATTGCAACTTTTATCCAGGAGTTAAACCAGCACATTCGACGTTAGGAGAACCAGATGTGCGCCGACATGATAGACCTGAAGAAGGCAAGGACAAGAATCAAGGAACTGGAGGAAGAACTCAAGGCTACACATGAAGATTTTGAAGAAGAAATTGAAGTGTTAGTGGAAAAGAATGATGATCTGATCAAGAAGATTGGAATATTTATGGGAGGCCCTACACTGGTAGAAGAAGACGAAGAACCCAAGGAGATTCGCCTGGAAGACCACATCATCATCGATGACACCGACTCGGATCCAGATGATAGCGATGATGATTATGTTGATGAAGCTGGAGCAGATATCATGGAGTCTACAACCAAAGAATATTTCTAGGAGACCACCTCATCAGTAGTAGTAGTCCACCATGTAAATATAGTAGCCCGAGCACTTTTGCGATAGTTAGATCGATTGTATGCCCTTGTTTGGTTGATTGAATGAAGTGAATTGTTTGTTTATGCCTCATGTGCATATGGGTAGTGTTTTCTCTTTAGACCCCTCTATTCTTAAATCTCATCCTTTTCTAAACCCTCATATGCCTCCGAGACGTGACCCCGGATTTACCTTCCCACCGGAGCTCACTTAGTTGATCCAGCAGTAGAACACATTGATGTAGTTACTAGTCCAGAATCAGAACCAGGGGAACAACAACAACAACAACCCACCACCACCACCACCTGTTGATCACTTAGCCCATTTTCTTAGGCTGAATCCGCCGGTGTTTTCCAGTAGCACCGAGCCGATAGTAGCAGATGATTGGCTCCGCAAGACAGCTAGAGAGTTGACCACAGCAGGATGCACTGATGCGGAGAAGGTGAAGTTTGCCGCACATCAGCTTGAAGGACCCGCAGCATCATGGTGGAAGAATTTCACAGCCACTTTCCCTGTCGATACTATCACATGGGACCAGTTTCAGCAGGCTTTTCGTACTACCCATGTTTCAGCAGGAGCTATGGCCATGAAGAAGCGAGAGTTTCGCAACTTGCGCCAAGGAGGACGGACAGTTGGCCAGTATGTGGAGGACTTTAGTAAGCTAGCACGTTATGCCCCAGATGACGTTGCTACGGATGCAGCTAAGCAGGAGAAGTTTCTGGAAGGACTGAATGATGAGTTGAGCATGCAGTTGATGGTAGCAACCTTCAACAACTACCAGGAGTTGGTAGATTGTGCTCTTATGATTGAAGGGAAGCAGCAGCAAATCGAGAATCACAAGAGGAAGTATGCACAAGGAAAGTACAATTCAGGAGCTCAGCAGAAGCCACAATTTACCCCTAGGCCAGAAGGACATTTTCAGCATACCCATGGAGGAGGTAGTTCACACAATCACAATGGCCCCAGGAATGGTAATGTGAATGGAGGAAGCAACGGCCAGAACTGCACCAACCCATCAACCCCAGCCAAGAAAGACCTGAGCCAAGTCACTTGCTTTAAGTGCCAGAAGACCGGACATTATGCCAATGAATGTCCCGAATCCCAGAATGGAAATGGCAATGGAAGCTCTGGGAAGAAGCCGAACCCTTTCAACAGGGGACAGGTGAACCACGTTAACGTGGAGGAGGTTGAAGAGCAGCCGAATGCAGTAATCGGTAAGTTTTTGGTTAAGTCATTTACTACACTCGTTCTTTTCGATACTGGTGTATCGCATTCATACATATCAAGGGGATTTGTGGATAAGTATAAACTGCCAACCCAAGCCCTTAGGTCACCCATGTTAGTAACCTCGCCTAGAGCAGAATATATGGCTAGTCTATGGTGTGATCGATTACCATTAAGGATTGGTAACTACGTATTTCCCTCAGACCTAATAGTGTTGGAATCTCAAGGATTGGATGTGATATTAGGCATGGATTGGTTGTCAAAGTATGAAGGGAATATTGAATGTGCCAGTAAGTCAATTTTGCTTACCACCCCAGAAGGGAGAAGGATCAAGTATGTATCCCGACATGTGCCAAAGAGGACTCAAGTAAATTGTTTAACCGGAGTAGTGTAGGAGGAAGTACCAGTAGTGAAGGATTTCTCCGAAGTATTTCCAGAAGAGTTGCCAGGCATGCCACCGGATAGAGATATTGAGTTTTTGATTGAGCTTTTGCCAGGCACATGGCCAATATCAAAGAGACCATATAGGATGCCTGCAAAGGATTTGGTGGAAATTAAGAAGCAAATTAAGGAGATACTGGATAAAGGATATATTCGCCCAAGTTCATCGCCTTGGGGATCGCCAGTACTTCTAGTGGAGAAGAAGGATGGATCGTTAAGGATGGTTGTCGATTATCGAGGATTGAATGAAGTAACCATCAAAAACAAGTACCCCCTACCGATGATCAATGATCTGTTTGATCGATTGCAAGGAGCTAAGGTATTTTCCAAGATCGATCTGCGATCAAGATACCACCAGTTGAAGATTCCGGAACAGGATATACCCAAGACGGCTTTTACCACCAGGTATGGGCTGTACGAGTATACCGTTATGTCATTTGGTCTGACTAACGCACCTGCATATTTTATGAACATGATGAACAAAGTGTTTATGGAGTTATTGGATAAGTTCGTCATAGTGTTCATTGATGATATCCTGGTTTACTCAAAGAATGAAGAGGAGCATAAGGAACATTTGTGTTTGGTTCTTGGAAAGCTCAGAGAACATCAATTATATGCCAAATTTAGCAAATGTGAGTTTTGGTTGAAGGAAGTTGGATTTCTCGGACACGTTATATCCGGAGAAGGTATAGCAGTAGATCCCACTAAAGTTGATATCGTGACCAAGTGGGAAGCACCAACCACCGTGGGAGAGATCCGGAGTTTTCTTGGACTTGCAGGATACTACCGGAGGTTTATTGAGAATTTCTCAAAGATTGCGAAGCCTATGACGGAGTTGTTGAAGAAGGATACCAAGTTCATATGGACGGAGGAATGCGAGGCTAGTTTTCAGGAGTTGAAGAAACGTTTGGTTACCTCACCCATGTTGATTTTACCGGACCAGACCAAGGATTATGAGGTGTATTGCGACGCTTCATGACGAGGACTTGGAGCAGTGCTTATGCAGGAAGGCAGAGTTGTTTCATATGCCTCACAACAGCTTAAGCCTCATGAGTTGAATTATGCCACGCATGATTTGGAGTTAGCAGCCGTAGTGCATGCATTGAAGACTTGGAGACATTTTCTGATTGGAAACCATTGCGAGGTGTACACGGATCACAAGAGTTTGAAGTATATTTTCACACAGAAGGAGTTGAACCTCAGACAAAGGAGATGGTTGGAGCTCATCAAGGATTATGATATGAAATTGCATTATCACCCCAGAAAGGCTAACGTAGTAGCTGATGCATTAAGCCGTAAGAGCCATGTAAACACCCTAATGACGGGAGATTTCCCAGGGGAGTTAGCCGAAAATCTTCGAGAGCTATGTTTGGAAATATTTCCAAGAGGATATGTAGCAGCATTGGAGATTCAGTCTACTTTAATGGATAAGATCATAGAAGCTCAAAGGACTGACAAGGAAATTGCTTCCATTAAGGAGAAAATGAACAAAGGAAAAAGCTAAGGGATTTCGTGAGGATGAGCACGATACCTTATGGTTTGAAGACCGTGTCTATGTACCAAATGATCCGGAGATCAGGAAGTTAATTTTACAAGAGGCCCATGATTCACCATACTCGATTCACCCAGGAAATACCAAGATGTATTTGGATTTGAAGGATATTTTCTGGTGGACCGGAATGAAGAAGGATATTGCTGAGTATGTAGCAGTTTGTGATGTATGTCAGAGAGTGAAGGCAGAGCATCAAAAGCCAGCATGATTGCTACAACCATTGCCGATACCCGAATGGAAGTGGGATAAGCTAGACATGGATTTCATCACAGGATTGCCCGGAACACGTTCAGGCTATGACTCGATATGGGTTGTAGTCGATCGTTTGACAAAGGTAGCTCATTTCATTCCAGTGAAGACTACCTATACCAGTGCAAAGTTGGCAAAGATATACATGACCAAGATCGTATGTCTGCATGGAGTTCCAAGGAGCATTGTATCGGATAGAGGAACCCAGTTTACCTCAAAGTTCTGGAATCAGTTGCATGAGACTTTGGGAACCAGACTGGAGTTTAGCACAGCTTTCCACCCACAGATAGATGGACAGACCGAGAGAGTAAATCAGATTTTGGAGGATATGCTAAGAGCTTGTGCGCTAGATTATGGATCTAGTTGGGATGAGAATTTGCCATATGTAGAGTTCTCTTACAACAACAGCTATCAATCCAGTTGGAATATGGCCCCTTTCGAAGCCTTGTATGGAAGGAGGTGCAGGACCCCATTGTCCTAGGATGAAGTTGGAGATCGCCAGTTGTTCGGACCGGATCTGATAAAGGAGTCTGAACCAAAAGTGAAATTAATTCACGACAGGCTGAAGGTAGCTCAATCCAGGCAGAAGAGTTATGCAGATTCTAAACGCAAGGAGACAGTTTACGAAGTCGGAGACCGAGTCTATCTTCGAGTATCACCACTTCGAGGAGTTAAGCGCTTTGGAGTTAAGGGAAAGTTAGCACCACGTTTTGTAGGCCCATACCAAGTTTTGGAGCATATGGGAGAAGTTGCCTATAAGTTGGAATTGCCCGAAGGATTGTCAGGAGTTCACGACGTGTTCCATGTATCCCAGTTGAAGAAGTGCCACGCAGAGATGGCCGACATACCGCTGAGAGATACGGTACCACTGGAAGCAATTTAGTTGGACAGTGATTTGACCTATGAGGAGAAACCAGTTAAGATTCTAGAGTATGCCAGTCGAGTCACCCGCATCAAGGTTATCAAGTTTTGCAAGGTTCAGTGGAGCCACCACACAGAGGATGAAGCCACCTGGGAACAAGAGGAAGATTTGCTGAAGGACCACCCTCACCTATTTTCTAGCCAACCCGAATCTCGAGGGCGAGATTCATCTTAAGGGGGGTAGGTTTGTAACATCCCAAATTTTCAATTTGAATGTTATACACTAGATCATCATTGCATATCATATTTATTGCATTTTGGTTGATCCTAGAATTTTTTCGCATCTCAAGGACCCTCAGAGAGAGTTGGGAATTTCGTTATTTTCATATTTGAGTTGTCTCAAATTTTGAAAATAGGATCATTTGATTTTATTTATTTTATCTTCAATTATTTCTATTACAAAAATATGAGAGAGGAAATAAAATGACTTTCCCAAAATAAAGAAATATTGAGGATTTAATAAAAAATCAAATAAGATTTTATTTGGTTTTATTTGCTATTTTATCTGAATTTAGGAAAAATGCGCGTTTTTCAAAATTGCATTTAGGCCCCAAATAAATGTTCATCCTGTGCGGCTTGATTTTAGAAGCCGGGGAAAATTTATTTCAGGATTTTTGGAGTCCGTTTAGTAGTCCTTTTGTTTTTTTTTCCGAGCGTAAGTTTAAAAAAAAACGTCCGTACCGACCTACGGACCGTGCTAAGCCCGGACTCCCCCGGACCCAGCCTTTATAAGCCGCCAGCCCACCCCGGGCCGAAACCCTAGCCAACGCCGCCGCCCGCCGCCGCCGCCGCCGCCCGCACCCGACGCCGCCCGTCGCCGCCGCCCGCCGCCGCAGCCCCGCCAGACCCCGCCGCCGCGCCCGACGCCGCCGCCCGCGCCCGGCGCCTCGCCGGACCCCGCCACCGCCGTCCCGCCGCCCGAGGTTTACCTCGATCCCGCCGCCGATTTTCCCGGAAAAACCATTCGGTTTTCGTCGGTTTTTTGTTTTTGTTTCGTTTTTAGATCGGTTTTTCCCCGGTTTAGGCTAATTAGCGAGTGTTCGCTTGTTCGTTCGTTTTAACGAACGCGTTCTTCGTTTAGATTCAGTTAACGAACGTTCGTTTGTTAAACTGTTCGTCATTTTTCTTTTTCTCGGATTAAATCCGCGATTTTCTGATCGCGATTTCTGATCCGATTTTCGTTTTAGTTTATCTTTTCGCTCGTCTATCGGAATCAGGCGATTCAAGAGCCTGGAGTTTCGTCTCGAAACCCTCTTTCCGTTTCACCAATTTAAACAAGTTTTTGCCACTGTAAAAATTGCCCTATATCCAGAATAGTAAACGAAGCATGTTTCTTTTGCCGTTTGTCTTTCGTTGCTTCATTCGATTCGATTCTTTTTGCCAACCGGAGTTCTTAAGTTAAACTTTCTGGTTAGATCTCTTATTTGAGTTTTACCTGTGCATTAGCTGAGTACTTATTGTATGCTTGTTTGTTTGCGATAGAGTACCCGGAGTGCGCCGCCTGTTACTTCGAATCGCTAGGTTTCCCGGATCATTAGCAAGGCAAGTAACACTTTGATCATACCTCCTACTACCCAGTTTTATTGCATTAGATCAATCCTTACACATTGCATGATTAGGATCTAATTAAATTGTGGGTTTGGGAAGTAGTTGAGGTAGTACCTATTACCTGTCTAATTATCAAACCTTTGGGAGTTACTTCTACGTTTGCTTATTATTGCTATGCTATGCTAGTAGACGTGGATTGGGTGAGTGTATCCATGACAGATGTGAGCTTTGTCAATTAATGGTTTACTTAAGGTGGCAACCTAAACACACATCTGGGTGGACTGAGGCACCTGGGTATTCCAGGATTGCCTGTTTTCTTTTGGACCACCACCCAGGCTCAAAGGGATCATGAGATTATTCATGCTAAAAACTTCCATGTGCAGCCACAAGCTATTATGGGCTCTAGTATAGTTGACTAAGTCGTGCGAACTCTTACAGTGGTAGACTAGCAGATGTAGGGGATGTAGGTGGTACGGTCTACCCATCGTAAGGTGCTAGCGCTTCTAAAAGACTATGTCTCAGTCATCCGTTTCTCAAACACCGTGTAGTGCGAGAAACCAAACGGAGGCGATCGAATCTTGTGGGGAAAAGTGCGCAAACCTCTGCAGAGTGTATAAACTAATCATGGTTAACCGTGTCCCCGGTTATGGACATCTTGAGTATCTAGTACATGGATTATCATGTGAATCTCAACATGTTACTCTAAAGATTAATTTTGTTGGGTTTGTTTAATGATGATGTTTAATTGGGATTGAGAATGCTGTCAACCATTCTCAATGTTTAACAACCACCATAATAGTTAAATAAATTTATTCCTTTACAGTAGGGAAAAATTGGCTTTATGAAAAACTGTAACCATAGAGCTTTCCACCAGCCAAATATGCATATAGTATAGCTGTTTCATTCCATTATTCTCTATGTGTTACATTGCCAGCATATTCCATGTGCTGGCCCGTTTTTGGGCTGCAACGTTAATGTTGCAGACTTTTCAGACGACGATTAAGGAGTTTTAGGTCGTGGTTCTATACTCAGTGATGCCGTTGGAGTTGATGGACTCACTTATCTTCCAAGCCTTCCTCTGTTATCGTTATTAGATGGCCTTAAGCCATAATTATTGTAATAAGTTCTCTTTTGAGACACTCGATGTAATAAGTGTGTGATTGCTACTCTGCTATAAATCCTTCGAGTACTGTGTGGTGTCAGCATTACTGATCCAGGGATGACACCGGAGCATAGAGATTGGACCGTTTGAGGTCTGGTCGCTACAATATCATAGTGGTGCTTAGGCAAAGCCCTACGACGGTAGAACATCAACATCGTCACCATGCCGTCGTGCTGACGGAACTCTCCCTCAAAGCTCGGCTGGATCGGAGTTCGAGGGACGTCATCGAGTTGAACGTGTGCAGAACTCATAGGTGCCGTGCGATCGATACTTGATCGGTCGGATCGTGAAGACATACGACTACATCAACCGCGTTGTGCTAACGCTTCCGCTTTTGGTCTACAAGGGTACGTGGACAAACTCTCCCCTCTCGTTGCTATGCATCACCATGATCTTGCGTGTGCATAGGATTTTTTTGAAATTACTACGTTCCCCAATGGTGGTATCAGAGCCTAGTTTTATGCATTGATGTTATATGCACGAGTAGAACACAAATGAGTTGTGGGTGATACAAGTCATACTGCTTACCAGCATGTCATACTTTGGTTCGGTAGTATTGTTGGATGAAGCGGCCCGGACCGACATTACGCGTATGCCTACGCGAGACTGGTTCTACCGACGTGCTTTGCACACAGGTGGCTGGTGGGTGTCAGTTTCTCCAACTTTAGTTGAACCGAGTGTGGCTACGCCGGTCCTTGAGAAGGTTAAAACAACACTAACTTGACAAACTATCGTTGTGGTTTTGATGCGTAGGTAAGAACAGTTCTTGCTCAGCCCGTAGCAGCCACGTAAAACTTGCAACAACAAAATAGAGGACGTCTAACTTGTTTTTGCAGGGCATGTTGTGATGTGATATGGTCAAGACATGATGCTATATTTATTGTATGAGATGATCATGTTTTGTAACGGAGTTATCGGCAACTGGTAGGAACCATATGGTTGTCGCTTTATTGTATGCAATGCAATCGCCCTGTAATTGCTTTACTTTATCACTAAGCGTTAGCGATAGTCGTAGAAGCAATAGTTGGCAAGACGACAACGATGCTACGATGGAGATCAAGGTGTCGCGCCGGTGACGATGGTGATCATGACGGTGCTTCGGAGATAGAGATCACAAGCATAAGGTGATGATGGCCATATCATATCACTTATATAGATTGCATGTGATGTTTATCTTTTATGCATCTTTTTTTGCTTTGATTGACGGTAGCATTATAAGATGATCTCTCACTAAATTTCAAGATAAAAGTGTTCTCCCTGAGTATGCACCGTTGCCAAAGTTCGTCGTGCCCAGACACCACGTGATGATCAGGTGTGATAAGCTCTACATCCATCTACAATGGGTGCAAGCCAGTTTTGCACACGCAGAATACTCAGGTTAAACTTGACAAGCCTAGCATATGAAGATATGGCCTCGGAACACTGAGACCGAAAGGTCGAGCGTGAATCATATAGTAGATATGATCAACATAATGATGTTCACCATTGAAAACTACTCCATTTCACATGATGATCGGTTATGGTTTAGTTGATTTGGATCACGTGATCACTTAGATGATTAGAGAGATGTCTATCTAAGTGGGAGTTCTTAAGTAATATGATTAATTGAACTTTAATTTATCATGAACTTAGTCCTGGTAGTATTAGCATATCTATGTTGTAGATCAATAGCTCGTGTTTAGCTCCTCTATTTTATTTTTGATATGTTCCAAGAGAAAACTAAGTTGAAATATGTTAGTAGCAATGATGCAGATTGGATCCGTGATATGAGAATTATCCTCATTGCTGCACAGAAGAATTATGTTCTTGATGCACCGCTAGGTGACAGACTTATTGTAGGAGCAGATGCATACGTTATGAACGTTTGGCTAGCTCAATATGATGACTACTTGATAGGTTAGTGCACCATGCTTAACAACTTAGAATCGGGACTTCAACGACGTTGAACGTCATGGATCATATGAGATGTTCCAGGAGTTGAAGTTAATATTTCAATCAAATACCCGAGTTGAGAGATATGAAGTCTCCAACAAGTTCTATAGCTAAAAGATGGAGGAGAATAGCTCAAGCAGTGAGCATGTGCTTAGATTGTCTGGGTACTACAATCACTTGAATCAAGTGGGAGTTAATCTTCCAGATAAAATAGTGATTGACAGAATTCTCTAGTCACCATCACCAAGTTAGTAGAACTTCGTGATGAACTATAGTATGCAAGGGATGATGAAAACGATTCTTGAGTTTTTCATGATGATAAAATCGATGAAGGTAGAAATCAAGAAAGAGCATCAAGTGTTGATGATTAACAAGACCACTAGTTTCAAGAAAAGGGCGAAGGGAAAGAAAGGGAACTTCAAGAAGAATGGCAAGCAAGTTACTGCTCAAGTGAAGAAGCCCAAGTCTGGACCTAAGCCTGAGACTAAGTACTTCTACTGCAAAGGGACTGGTCACTGGAAGCGGAACTGCCCCAAGTATTTGGTGGATAAGAAGGATGGCAAAGTGAACAATGCTATATTTGATATACATGTTATTGATGTGTACTTTACTAGTGTTTATAGCAACCCCTCGGTATTTGATACTGGTTCAGTTGCTAAGAGTAGTAACTCGAAACGGGAGTTGCAGAATGAACAGAGACTAGTTAAGGGTGAAGTGACGATGTGTGTTGGAAGTGGTTCCAAGATTGATATGATCATTATCGCACACTCCCCATACTTTCGGGATTAGTGTTAAACCTAAATAAATGTTATTTGGTGTTTGTGTTGAGCATGAATATGATTTGATCATTTTTATTGCAATACGGTTATTCATTTAAGTTAGAGAATAATTGTTGTTTTGTTTACATGAATAAAACCTTCTATGGTCATACACCCAATGAAAATGGTTCGTTGGATCTCGATCGTAGTGATACACATATTCATAATATTGAAGCCAAAAGATACAAAGTTAATAATGATAGTGCAACTTATTTGTGGCACTGCCGTTTAGGTCATATTGGTGTAAAGCGCATGAAGAAACTCCATGCTGATGGGCTTTTGAATCACTTGATTATGAATCATTTTGATGCTTGCGAACCATGCCTCATGGGCAAGATGACTAAGACTCCGTTCTCTGGAACAATGGAGCGAGCCACTGACTTACTGGAAATAATACATACCGATGTATGCGGTCCAATGAGTGTTGAGACTCACGGTGGGTATCATTGTTTTCTGACCTTCACAGATGATTTGAACATATGTGTGTATATCTACTTGATGAAACATAAGTCTAAAACATTTTAAAAGTTCATATAATTTCAGAGTGAAGTGGAAAATCATCGTAACAACAAAATAAAGTTTCTACAATCTGATTGTGGAGGAGAATATTTGAGTTACAAGTTTGGTCTTCATTTGAAATAATGCGGAATAGTTTCGCAACTCACGCCACCTGGGACACCACAGCATGTGTCCGAACATCATAACCATACTTTATTAGATATGGTACAATCTATGATGTCTCTTACCAATTTACCACTATCGTTTTGGGGTTATGCATTAGAGACAACTGCATTCACGTTAAATAGGGCACCATCTAAATACGTTGAGACGACACCATATGAACTGTGGTTTAGCAAGAAAACCTAAGCTGTCGTTTCTTAAAGTTTGGGGTTGCGATGCTTATGTGAAAAAGTTTCATCTTGATAAGCTCAAACCCAAGTCGGAGAAGTGCGTCTTCATAGTATACCCAAAATTAACTGTGGTGTACACCTTCTATCACAGATCCAAAGGCAAGATATTTGTTGCTAAGAATGGATCCTTTCTATAGAAGGAGTTTCTCTCGAAAGAAGTGAGTGGGAGGAAAGTAGAACTTGATGAGGTAATTGTACCTTCTCCCAAATTGGAAAGTAGTTCATCACAGAAATCTGTTCGAGTGATGCCTACACCAATTAGTGAGGAAGTTAATGATGATGATCATGAAACTTCAGATCAAGTTACTACCAAACCTCGTAGGTCAACTAGAGTACGTTCCGCACCAGAGTGGTACGGTAATCCTGTTCTGGAGGTCATGTTACTTGACCATGACGAACCTGTGAACTATGAGGAAGCGATGATGAGCCCAAATTCCGTAAAATGGCTTGAGACCATGAAATCTGAGATGGGATCCATGTATGAGAACAAAGTGTGGACTTTGGTTGACTTGCCCGATGATCGGCAAGCCATCGAGAATAAATGGATCTTCAAGAGGAAGACGGACACTGATTGTGGTGTTACGATCTACAAAGCTAGACTTGTCGAAAATGGTTTTGACAAAGTTCAAGGTGTTGACTGCGATGAGATTTTCTCACTCGTATCGATGCTTGAAGTCTGTCCGAATCATGTTAGCAATTGCCGCATTTTATGGAATCTGACAAAAGGATAACAAAACTGCAATCCTTAATGGGTTTATTAAAGAAGAGTTGTATATGATGCAACCAAAAGGTTTTGTCAATCCTAAAGGTGCTAACAAAATGTGCAAGCTCCAGCGATCCATCTATAGACTGGTGCAAGCATCTCGGAGTTGGAATATATGCTTTGGTGAGTTGATTAAAGCATATAGTTTTATACAGACTTGCGGTGAAGCCTGTATTTACAAGAAAGTGAGTGGGAGCACTACAACCTTTTTGATAAGTATATGTAAATGACATATTGTTGATCAGAAATGATGTAGAATTTTCTGGAAAGCATAAAGGAGTATTTGAAAGGAGTTCTTCAAAGAAAGACCTTGGTGAAGCTGCTTACATATTGAGCATCAAGACCTATAGAGATAGATCAAGACGCTTGATAAGTTTTTTCAATGAGTACATACCTTGACAAGATTTTGAAGTAGTTCAAAATGGAATAGTCAAAGAAAGAGTTCTTACCTGTGTTAGAAGGTGTGAAATTGAGTAAGACCCAAAGCCCGACCACGGCAGAAGATAGAAAGAGAATGAAGGTCATTCCCTATGCATCAGCCATAGTTTCTATAAAGTATGCCAGGCTATGTACCAGATCTATTGTATACCCTACACTGGTTTTAGCAAAGGAGTACAATAGTGATCTAGGAGTAGATCACTGGACAGCGGCCAAAATTATCCTTAGTGGAATAAGGATATGTTTCTCGATTATGGAGGTGACAAAAGGTTCGTCGTAAAGGGTTACGTCGATGCAAGTTTTGACACTAATCCAGATGACTCAAAGTCTCAATCTAGATACATATTGAAAGTGGGAGCAATTAGCTAGAGTAGCTCCGTGCAGAGCATTGTTGACATAGAAATTTGCAAAATACATACGGATCTGAATGTGGCAGACCCATAGACTAAACTTCTCTCACAAGCAAAACATGATCACACCTTAGTACTCTTTGGGTGTTAATCACGTAGCGATGTGAACTAGATTATCGACTCTAGTAAACCCTTTGGGTGTTGGTCACATGACAATGTGAACTATTGGTGTTAAATCACATGGCGATGTGAACTAGATTATTGACTCTAGTGCAAGTGGGAGACTGAAGGAAATATGCCCTAGAGGCAATAATAAAGTTATTATTTATTTCCTTATTTCATGATAAATGTTTATTATTCATGCTAGAATTGTATTAACCGGAAATATGATACATGTGTGAATACATAGACAAACAGAGTGTCACTAGTATGCCTCTACTTGACTAGCTCGTTGATCAAAGATGGTTATGTTTTCTAGCCATAGACAAAGAGTTGTCATTTGATTAACATGATCACATCATTAAGAGAATGATATGATTGACTTGACCCATTCCGTTAGCTTAGCACTTGATCGTTTAGTTTGTTTCTATTGCTTTCTTCATGACTTATATTGTCCCTATGACTATGAGATTATGCAACTCCCGTTTACTGGAGGAACACTTTGTGTGCTACCAAATGTCACAACGTAAATGGGTGATTATAAAGGTGCTCTATAGGTGTCTCCGAAGGTACTTGTTGGGTTGGCGTATTTCGAGATTAGGATTTGTCACTCCGATTGTCGGAGAGGTATCTCTGGGCCCACTCGGTAATGCACATCACTATAAGCCTTGCAAGCATTGTAACTAATGAGTTAGTTACGGGATGGTGTATTACGGAACGAGTAAAGAGACTTGCCGTTAACGAGATTGAACTTGGTATTGAGATACCGACGATCGAATCCCAGGCAAGTAACATACCGATGACAAAGGGAACAACGTATGTTGTTGTGCGGTTTGACCGATAAAGATATTCGTAGAATATGTAGGAGCCAATATGAGCATCTAGGTTCCGCTATTGGTTATTGACCGAAGACATGTCTCGGTCATGTCTACATAGTTCTCAAACCCGTAGGGTCCACACGCTTAAAGTTTGATGATAGTTATATTATGAGTTTATGTGTTTTGATGTACCGAAGGTAGTTCGGAGTCCTGGATGAGATCAAGGACATGACGAGGAGTCTCGAAATGGTAGAGACATAAAGATCGATATATTGGACGACTATATTCGGACATCGGAAAGGTTTCGAGTGGTTCGGGTATTTTTCGGAGTACCGGGGAGTTACGGGAATACGGGGGAAGAAGTATATGGGCCTTATTGGGCTTTAGGGGAGAGAGAGAGGCAAGCCGCGTGCCCCCAATGACTAGTCCGAATTTGACTAGGGGGAGGGGCGGCGCCCCCTCCTTCCTTCTCTTCCCTCTTCCCCTTCCCTGTCTCCTACTCCTACTACTTGGAAGGGGAGGAATCCTACTCCCGGTGGGAGTAGGACTCCTCCAGGGCGCGCAATAGGGGCCGGCCCTCTCCCCCTCCTCCACTCCTTTATATATGTGGCCAGGGGGCACCCCATAGACACAACAATTGATCTCTTGGATCTTTTAGCCGTGTGCGGTGCCCCTCTCCAGCATAGTCCAGCTCGATAATATCATAGCGGTGCTTAGGCGAAGCCCTCAATGGTAGAACATTAACGTCGTCACCACGCCGTCATGCTGACGGAACTCTCCCTCAAAGCTCAGCTGGATCGGACTTCGAGAGACGTCATCAAGTTGAACGTGTACAGAACTCGGAGGTGCCGTGTGTTCGGTACTTGATCGATCGGATCGTGAAGACGTACGACTACATCAACCGCGTTGTGCTAACGCTTTCGCTTTCGGTCTACAAGGGTACGTGGACACACTCTCCCCTCTTGTTGCTATGCATCACCATGATCTTGCGTGTGCGTAGGAATTTTTTTGAAATTACTACGTTCCCCAACAGGGGAAGCTCCTGCAGGACATGCCAGGGTGCACCAGGGCCATCCACCCGGCGCCCTGGCCGTGCCCCATGAGCCGATCGACACTGCCACTGTTGGCGAGGCCATTAGTGTGATCCCGTGCTTCTACGAGGAGAAGACAGAGTGGGGCGGCGCATCAGGTGGAACGATGGGGTTTATTCATACTGGTTGGATTTACTTTGTCTACATCATGTCATCTTACTTAAGGCGTTACTCCGTTTTTCATGAAATTAAATACTTTAAATGCATGCTGGATAACAGTCGATGGGTGGAGTAATAGTAGTAGATGCAGGCAGGAGTCGCTCTACTTGTCTCGGACGTGATGCCTATATACATGATCATTGCCTTAAATATCGTTATAACTATGTGTTTTTCTATCAATTGCCCAACATTAATTTGTTGACCCACTGCATGCTTTTTGTTCGAGAGAGAAGCCTCTAGTGAAAACTATGGCCCCTAGGTCTACTTTTTGAAGGAAATATGCCCTAGAGGCAATACTAAAGTTATTATTTATTTCCTTATATCATGATAAATGTTTATTATTCATGCTAGAATTGTATTAACCGGAAACATAATACATGTGTGAATACATAGACAAACAGAGTGTCACTAGTATGCCTCTACTTGACTAGCTCGTTGATCAAAGATGGTTATGTTTCCTAACCATAGACATGAGTTGTCATTTGATTAACGGGATCACATCATTAGGAGAATGATGTGATTGACTTGACCCATTCCGTTAGCTTAGCATTTGATTGTTTAGTTTGTTGCTATTGCCTTCATGACTTATACATGTTCCTATGACTATGAGATTATGCAACTCCCGTTTACCGGAGGAACACTTTGTGTGCTACCAAACGTCACAACGTAACTGGGTGATTATAAAGGTGCTCTACAGGTGTCTCCGAAGGTACTTGTTGGGTTGGCATATTTTGAGATTAGCATTTGTCACTCCGATTGTCGAAGAGGTATCTCTGGGCCCACTCGGTAATGCACATCACTATAAGCCTTGCAAGCATTGCAACTAATGAGTTAGTTGTGGGATGATGTATTATGGAACGAGTAAAGAGACTTGCCGGTAACGAGATTGAACTAGGTATTGAGATACCGACGATCGAATCTCGGGCAAGTAACATACCGATGACAAAGGGAACAACGTATGTTGTTATGCGGTTTGATCGATAAAGATCTTCATAGAATATGTAGGAGCCAATATGAGCATCCAGGTTCCGCTATTGGTTATTGACCGGAGACGTGTCTCGGTCATGTCTACAAAGTTCTCGAACCCGTAGGGTCCGCACGCTTAAAGTTCGATGACTGTTATATTATGAGTTTATGTGTTTTGATGTACCGAAGGAGTTTGGAGTCCCGGATGAGATCGGGGACATGACGAGGAGTCTCGAAATGGTCGAGACGTAAAGATCGATATATTTGACGACTATATTCGGACATCGGAAAGGTTCCGAGTGATTCGAGTATTTTCGGGAGTACCGGGGAGTTACGGGAATTCGTATTGGGCCTTAATGGGCCATACGGGAAAGGAGAAAAAGGCCTCAAAGGGTGGCCGCACCCCTCCCCATGGGCTGCTCCGAATTGGACTAGGGAGGGGGGGCGCCCCCTTCCTCCCTTCACTTTTTCCTTTCCCTTTCCTTCTCTCCTACTCCTACTACTTGGAAGGGATCCTAGTTCTACTAGGAAAGGGGGAATCCTACTCCCGGTGGGAGTAGGACTCCCCTAGGGCGCGCCATAGAGAGGGCCGGCCCCTTCCCTCCTCCACTCCTTTATATACGTGGCCAGGGGGCACCCCATAGACACAACAATTGATCTCTTGATCTCTTAGCTGTGTGCGGTGCCCCCCTCCACCATAATCCACCTTGATCATATTGTAGCGGTGCTTAGGCGAAGCCCTGCGTCGGTAGAACATCATCATCGTCACCACGCGTGTCGTGCTGATGAAACTCTCCCTCAACACTCGACTGCATCGGAGTTCGAGGGACGTCATCGGGCTGAACGTGTGCTGAACTCGGAGGTGCCATGCGTTTGGTACTTGATCAGTCGGATCGTGAAGACGTACGACTACATCAACCGCGTTGTGCTAACGCTTCCACTTTAGGTCTACGAGGGTACGTAGACAACACTCTTCCCTCTCGTTGCTATGCATCGCCATGATCTTGCGTGTGCGTAGGAATTTTTTTGAAATTACTACATTCCCCAACAGTGGCATCTGAGCCAGGTTTTATGCGTAGAAGTCATATGCACGAGTAGAACACAAGTGAGTTGTGGGCGATATAAGTCATACTGCTTACCAGCATGTCATACTTTGGTTCGGCGGTATTGTTGGATGAAGCGGCCCAGACCGGTATTACGCGTACGCTTACGTGAGACTGGTTCTACCGACATGCTTTGCACACAGGTGGCTGGCAGGTGTCAGTTTATCCAACTTTAGTTGAACCGAGTGTGGCTACGCCCGGTCCTTGCGAAGGTTAAAACAGCACCAACTTGACAAACTATCATTGTGGTTTTGATGCGTAGGTAAGAACGGTTCTTGCTAAGCCCATACCAGCCACGTAAAAATTTGCAACAACAAAGTAGAGGACGTCTAACTTGTTTTTGCAGGGCATGTTGTGATGTGATATGGTCAAGACGTGATGCTAAATTTTATTATATGAGATGATCATGTTTTGTAACCGAGTTATCGGCAACTGGCAGGAGCCATATGGTTGTCGCTTTATTGTATGCAATGCAATCGCCCTGTAATGCTTTACTTTATCACTAAGCGGTAGCGATAGTCGTGGAAGCATAAGATTGGCGAGACGACAACGATGCTACGATGGAGATCAAGGTGTCGCGCCGGTGACGATGGTGATCATGAAGGTGCTTCGGAGATGGAGATCACAAGCACAAGATGATGATGGCCATATCATATCACTTATATTGATTGCATGTGATGTTTATCTTTTATGCATCTTATCTTGCTTTGATTGATGGTAGCATTATAAGATGATCCCTCACTAAATTATCAAAGTATAAGTGTTCTCCCTGAGTATGCACCGTTGCGAAAGTTCTTCGTGCTGAGACACCACGTGATGATCGGGGGTGATAGGCTCTACGTTCAATTACAACGGGTGCAAAATAGTTGCACACACGGAATACTGAGGTTAAACTTGGCGAGCCTAACATATAACAGATATGGCCTCGGAACACGGAGACCGAAAGGTCGAGCGTGAATCATATAGTAGATATGATCAACATAGTGATGTTCACCGTTGATACTACTCCATCTCACATGATGATCGGACATGGTTTAGTTGATATGGATCACGTGATCACTTAGAGGATTAGAGGGATGTCTATCTAAGTGGGAGTTCTTAAGTAATACGATTAATTGAACTTAAATTTATCATGAACTTAGTCCTGGTAGTATTAGCATATCTATGTTGTAGATCAATAGCTCGCGTTTAGCTCCCCTATTTTATTTTTGATATGTTCCTAGAGAAAACTAAGTTGAAAGATGTTAGTAGCAAAGATGCGGATTGGATCCATGATCTGAGGTTTATCCTCATTGTTGCACAGAAGAATTATGCCCTTGATGCACCGCTAGGTGACAAACCTATTGCAGGAGCAGATGCAGATGTTACGAACATTTGGTTAGCTCAATATGATGACTACTTGATAGTTTAGTGCACCATGCTTAAACGGCTTAGAATCGAGACTTCAAAGACGTTTTGAACATCATGGACCATATGAGATGTTCTAGGAGTTGAAGGTAATATTTCAAGCAAATACCTGAGTTGAGAGATATGAAGTCTCCAACAAGTTCTATAGCTAAAAGCTGGAGGAGAATAGCTCAAGCAGTGAGGATGTGCTCAGATTGTCTGGGTACTACAATCGCTTGAATCAAGTGGGAGTTAATCTTCCAGATAAGACAGTGATTGGCAGAGTTCTCTAGTCACTATCACCAAGTTACTAGAACTTCGTGATGAACTATAATATGCAAGGGATAAAGGAAACGATTCCCAAGCTCTTCGTGATGCTGAAATCGATGAAGGTAGAAATCAACAAAAACATCAAGTGTTGATGGTTGACAAGACCATTAGTTTCAAGTAAAGGGCAAAGGGAATAAGGGGAACTTCAAGTAGAACGGCAAGCGAGTTGCTGCTCAAGTGAAGAAGCCCAAGTCTGGACCTAAGCCTGAGACTAAGTGCTTCTACTTCAAAGGGACTGGAAGCGGAACTGCCCCAAGTATTTGGTGGATAAGAAGGATGGCAAAGTGAACAAAGCTATATTTGATATACATGTTATTGATGTGTACTTTACTAGTGTTTATAGCAACCCCTCGGTATTTGATACTGGTTCAGTTGCTAAGAGTAGTAACTCGAAACGGGAGTTGCCGAATGAACAGAGACTAGTTAAGGGTGAAGTGACGATGTGTATTGGAAGTGGTTCCAAGATTGATATGATCATCATCGCACACTCCCTATACTTTCAGGATTAGTGTTGAACCTAAAATAAATGTTATTTAGTGTTTGCGTTGAGCATGAATATGATTGGATCATGTTTATTGCAATACGGCTATTCATGTAAGTTAGAGAATAATTGTTGTTCTGTTTACATGAATAAAACCTTCTATGGTCATACACCCAATGAAAATGGTTTGTTGGATCTCGATCGTGGTGATACACATTTTCATAATATTGAAGCCAAAAGATGCAAAGTTAATAATGATAGTGCAACTTATTTGTGGCACTGCCGTTTAGGTCATATTGGTGTAAAGCGCATAAACTCCATACTGATGGACTTTTGGAATCACTTGATTATGAATCACTTGATGCTTGCGAACCATGCCTCATGGGAAAGATGACTAAGACTCCATTCTCTGGAACAATGGAGTGAGCAACTGACTTATTGGAAATAATAAATACTGATGTATGCGGTCCGATGAGTGTTAAGGCTCACGACAAGTATCGTTATTTTCTGACCTTCACAGATGATTTGAGCAGATATGGGTATATTTACTTGATGAAACACAAGTCTGAAACATTTGAAAAGTTCAAAGAATTTCAGAGCGAAGTGGAGAATCATCGTAACAAGAAAATAAAAGTTTCTACAATATGATCGCAGAGGTGAAATATTTAAGTTACGAGTTTGGCCTTCAGTTAAAACAATGTGAAATAGTTTCACTACTCACACCACCCGGAACACCACAATGTAATGGTGTGTCTGAATGTCATAACCGTACTTTATTGGATATAGTGCAATCTATGATGTTTCTTACCGATTTACCACTATAGTTTTGGGGTTGTGCATTAGAGACAATTGCATTCACATTAAAAAGGGCACCATCTAAATCCGTTGAGATGACACAGTATGAACTATGGTTTGGCAAGAAACCTAAGTTGTCGTTTCTTAAAGTTTGAGGTTGCAATGCTTATGTGAAAAAGTTTCAACCTGATAAGCTCAAACCTAAATCGGAGAAGTGTGTCTTCATAGGATACCCAAAAGAAAATGTTGGGTACACCTTCTATCACAGATCCGAAGGCAAGATATTCATTGCTAAGAATGGATCCTTTGTAGAGAAGGAGTTTCTCTCGAAAGAAGTGAGTGGGAGGAAAGTAGAACTTGATGAGGTAACTGTACCTACTCCCTTATTGGAAAGTAGTTCATCACAGAAATCTGTTCCTGTGACTCCTACGCCAATTAGTGAGGAAGCTAATGATGATTATCATGTAACTTCAGATCAAGTTACTACCGAACCTCGTAGGTAAACCAGAGTGAGATCCGCACGAGAGTGGTACGGTAATCCTGTTCTGGAGGTCATGTTACTTGACCATGACGAACCTACGAACTATGAGGAAGCGATGATGAGCCAAAATTCCGAGAAATGGCTTGAGGCCATTAAATCTGAGATGATATCCATGTATAAGAACAAAGTATGGACTTTGATTGACTTGCCCAAAGATTGGCGAGCCATTGAGATTAAATGGATCTTCAAGAGGAAGACGGACGCTGATAGTAGTGTTACTATCGACAAAGCTAGAATTGTCGCAAAATGTTTTCGACAAGTTCAAGGTGTTGACTACGATGAGAGTTTCTCACTCGTATCTATGATTAAGTCTGTCTGAATCATGTTAGCAATTGCCACATTTTATGAAATCTGGCAAATGGATAAACAAAACTACATTCCTTAATGGATTTATTAAAGAAGAGTTGTATACGATGCAACAAGAAATTTTTGTCAATCCTAAAGGTGCTAACAAAATATGCAAGCTTCAACAATCCATCTATGGACTGGTGCAAGCATCTCGGAGTTGGAATATACGCTTTGATAAGTTGATCAAGGCAAATAGTTGTATACAGACTTGCGGTGAAGCCTGTATTTACAAGAAAGTGAGTGGGAGCACTACAACATTTCTGATAAGTATATGTGAATGACATATTGTTGATCGGAGATAATGTAGAATTATTCTACAAAACATAAAGGAGTGTTTGAAAGGAGTTTTTCAAAGAAAGACCTCACTAAAACTGCTTACATATTGAGCATCAAGATCTATAGAGATAGATCAAGATGCTTGATAAGTTTTTCAATGAGTACATACCTTGACAAGATTTTGAAGTAGTTCAAAATGGAACAGTCAAAGAAAGAGTTCTTTCCTGTGTTACAAGGTGTGAAACTGAGTAAGACTCAAAGCCCGACAACGGCAGAATATAGAAAGAGAATGAAAGTCATTCCCTATGCCTTGGCCATAGGTTCTATAAAATATGCCATGCTGTGTACCAGATCTATTGTATACCCTACACTGTTTTTGGCAAGGGATTACAACATTGATCTAGGAGTAGATCACTAGACATCGGTCAAAATTATCCTTAGTGGAATAAGGATATGTTTCTCGATTATGGAGGTGACAAAAAGGTTCATCGTAAAGGGTTACGTCGATGCAAATTTTGACACTGATCCAAATGACCCTAAATCTCAATCTGGATACATATTGAAATTGGGAGCAATTAACTAGAGTAGCTCCGTGCAGAGCATTGTTGACATAGAAATTTGCAAAATACTTACGGATCTGAATGTGGCAGACCCGTTGACTAAACTTCTCTCACAAGCAAAACATGATCACACCTTAGTACTCTTTGGGTGTTAATCGCATAGCGATGTGAACTAGATTATTGACTCTAGTAAACCATTTGGGTGTTGGTCACATGTCGATGTGAACTATGGGTGTTAATCACATGGTGATGTGAACTATTGGTATTAAATCACATGGCGATGTGAACTAGATTATTGACTCTAGTGCAAGTGGGAGATTGAAGGAAATATGCCCTAGAGGCAATAATAAAGTTATTATTTTTTTCCTTATATCATGGTAAATGTTTTTTATTCATGCTAGAGTTGTATTAACCAGAAACATAATACATGTGTGAATACATAGACAAACAGAGTGTCACTAGTATGCCTCTACTTGACTAGCTCGTTGACCAAAGATGGTTATGTTTCCTAACCATAGACATGAGTTGTCATTTGATTAACGGGATCACATCATTAGGAGAATGATGTGATTGACTTGACCCATTCCGTTAGCTTAGCACTTGATTGTTTAGTTTGTTGCTATTGCTTTCTTCATGACTTATACATGTTCCTATGACTATGAGATTATGCAACTCCCGTTTACCGGAGGAACACTTTGTGTCCTACCAAACGTCACAAACGTAACTGGGTGATTATAAAGGTGCTCTACAGGTGTCTCCGAAGGTACTTGTTGGGTTGGCGTATTTCGAGATTAGGATTTGTCACTCTGATTGTCGGAGAGGTATCTCTGGGCCCACTCGGTAATGCACATCACTATAAGCCTTGCAAGCATTGCAACTAATGAGTTAGTTGTGGGATGATGTATTACGAAACGAGTAAAGAGACTTGCCGGTAACAAGATTGAACTAGGTATTGAGATACCGACGACCGAATCTCGGGCAAGTAACATACCGATGACAAAGGGAGCAACGTATGTTGTTATGCGGTTTGATCGATAAAGATCTTTGTAGAATATGTAGGAGCTAATATGAGCATATAGGTTCCGCTATTGGTTATTGACCGGAGACGTGTCTCGGTCATGTCTTCATAGTTCTCGAACCCGTAGGGTCCGCACGCTTAAAGTTCGATGACAGTTATATTATGAGTTTATGTGTTTTGATGTACCGAAGGAGTTCGGAGTCCCGGATGAGATCGGGGACATGACGAGGAGTCTCGAAATGGTTGAGACATAAAGATCGATATATTGGACGACTATATTCGGACATTGGAAAGGTTCCGAGTGATTCGGGTATTTTCGGGAGTACTGGGGAGTTACGGGAATTCGTATTGGGCCTTAATGGGCCATACGGGAATGGAGAAAAAGGCCTCAAAGGGCGAAATCACTAATTAAGGAGTACTCGTTGCAAAGAACACTCCACTTTCCCAGGTCGCGACAAGTGGCGCACATGCAGCGCGCCACTTGTCGCAACCTCGGAGTTTTCCCTTTTTTCGTAGACCCGTTTATTCAAAACGTTTTATCTCTTAAACCGTGCGTCCAAATCTCGAACCGTTTTCACCATTGGATTCCTCGCGTCGAGATCTTCAAAACTAGATCCCATGTTGATAGGTTTTGATGATCTTTTTTTATGAAAAAAACCGGACAAAAAAACCGGGCGAAAAAACCGAACCGGGTGCACGGTTTTTTCCCTTTCCGAAAGAGGCACGCCCATGCCTCTCGCGAAATCACAACCGTGCCTCTCGTGGAAGCAAAACGATGACTCTCGTGGAAAGAAGAAAAAACAGAAAACGCGTTTTTTTTCTGTTTCCGAGAGGCACGGCCGTAACTCTCGCGAAAGCACAACCGTGCCTCTCGCGAAAGCAAAACCGTGACTCTCGCGAAAGAAAAAAAAACAGAAAACGCGTATTTTTTCCCTTTTCGAGAGGCACGACCGTGACTTTCGCATAAGCACAACCGTGCCTCTCGTGGAAGGAAAACCGTGACTCTCACGAAAGAAAAAAAAGCAGAAAAATGCGTTTTGTTTTTCCCTTTCAGAGAGGCACGGTCGTGACTCTCGCGAAAGCACAACCGTGCCTCTCGCGGAAGCAAAACCGTGACTCTCGTGAAAGAAAAAAAACAGAAAACGCATTTTTTTCGTTTCCGAAAGGCACGGGGTGACTCTCGCTAAAGCACAACCGTGCCTCTCACGGAAGAAAAACCGTGACTTTAGCGAAAGGGAAAAAAAGAAAACGCGTTTTTTCGCGCAAAATTTTTTTTTTCGATTTTTTTCGAAAAGATAAGAAAGACCAGGGGAAAACCAAAACGTCGAAAAAACCCCAGAAAATAACCGTTTAAAAAGCCGAAAACGCGTGTGGAAAAATAAAAAAAAACAAAATCCGAAGGGAGCGTCTAGAGCCCGACACGTGGCGAATGGCTGAGAGCGCGCCAAGTGGCACTGATCGTTGCGAGGCTCCCGAAGGAGCGCTCGTTAACTAGTTGCTCCCCTCAAAGGGTGGCCGCACCCCTCCCCATGGGCTGGTCCGAATTGGACTAGGGAGGGGGGGCGCCCCCTTCCTTCCTTCTCCTTTTCCTTTCCCTTTCCTTCTCTCCTACTCCTACTACTTGGAAGGGATCCTAGTTCTACTAGGAAAGGGGGAATCCTACTCCCGGTGGGAGTAGAACTCCCCTAGGGCGCGCCATGGAGAGGGCTAGCCCCTCCCCTCCTCCACTCCTTTATATACGTGGCCAGGGGGCACCCCATTAACACAACAATTGATCTCTTGATCTCTTAGCCGTGTGCGGTGCCCCCCTCGACCATAATCCACCTCGATCATATCGTAGCGGTGCTTAGGCGAAGCCCTGCATCATAGAACATCATCATCTTCACCACGCCGTCGTGCTGATGAAACTCTCCCTCAATACTCGGCTGGGTCAGAGTTCGAGGGACGTCATCGGGCTGAACGTGTGCTGAACTCGGAGGTTCCGTGCGTTCAGTACTTGATCGGTCGGATTGTGAAGACGTACGACTACATGAACCGCGTTGTGCTAACGCTTCCGCTTTCGGTCTACAAGGGTACGTAGACAACACTCTTCCCTCTCGTTGCTATGCATCACCATGATCTTGCGTGTGCGTAGGAATTTTTTTGAAATTACTACGTTCCCCAACACTTTTATCATATATAAAATCCAAAAATACCTTGCTGCAATTTTATTACCATTATTTTATTTTGTATTTTATTTTATCTATCTATCACTATGAGATTTGATCCTTGCAAATAACCACCGAGGGGATTGACAACCCCCTTGATCGTGTTGGGTGCAAGTATTTGCTCTTTTGTGTGTAGGTGTTGTTAACGAGGTTTCGCGTGATTCTCCTGTTGGATTAATAGTCATGGTTCTTAGCTGAGGGAAATACTTATCTCTATTGTACCACACCATCCTCTCCTCTTCGAGGAAATCCCAATGCAGCTCACAAGTAGCACGCGTGGATCACACCATAGGGTTAGTTGTATATTGAGAAGAATATGCATTGGAGGGCAAGAGTGGCGGAAACTTCTTCCTACCATAGAAAATGATTTATACGTGATTGAAGGCGGGCCAATATATTTTAATGCTATGGTTGGATTATATCTTAATGAACTTTAGTAGTTGTGGATGCTTTCTAATAGTTCCAATCATAAGTGTATAGTATTCCAAGTAAGGAATGACATGCTAGCAGTGGTCTCTCCCACATAAAAACTTGTTATCGGTTCAGTAAACTTAGCCAATTGCTTAGGGGCGATTCCGCAAATCCTACCATCACTTTTTCACACTCGCTATACTAATTTAATTGTTCTTTTAGTGAAACAGCAACTAACTTTTATTTTCACTTTCTCTATTATTTTGCAAACTTATCCCACTACACCTACAAAGTACTTATGGTTTTATTACTTGTTTCTAGGTAAAGCAAACTTTGGTGTGCATAATTTTCTATCGGTGGTCAATAGAACTTGAGAGAATATTACTTCTACCTTTAGCTCCTCGTTGGGTTCGACACTCTTACCTATCGAAAAAGGCTACAATTGATCCCCTATACTTGTGGGTTATTGACATGTCTCTGTCGTATCTACTTTTCCAAACACTTTTGCTCTTGTTTTGGACTCTAATTTGCATGATTTGAATGAAACTAATCTGGACTGACGATGTTTCTAGCAGAAGTACCATGGTGTTGTTTTTGTGCAGAAATAAAAGTTCTCGGAACTGGACGAAACTTTTTGGAGATTTTTTATGGAATACATAAAAAATACTGGAGCAAAGACCCACTGGAGGGGGGCCACCTACTGCCCATGAGGCACCAGGGCGTGCTGTAAGGGCATATTTCTCCCTATGTGGTTTTGGTGATTGATGACAATGCATTTATGGACTAATCGTGTGCATTGAGTGTGACGCCCAGATAATTAAGCTACAGTAAACCCCTATTAATGGTGCCATGTCATCACATTACTATTGTTAATCCTCACTTGATCCAAATCACTGTTCTTATTCAAATTCAAATTTAAAGTCAAAAATTCAAAATTTGCAAACATGCATAGTAAAATTTTCAAAGTGTGGAAAATATTCCATAACTAATTATGGTTGTGAACCAACATCTTTGCAAAGTGGTTTAATGCCTTTAACTAATTAAAACAGGGGCTAAAAATATTTATTACATGCTTTGAAATAGCAAACAAGTATAAACCTATTTTATTAAAGTGTGAAACTTTTTGTGGCAGAGGGGTAATTTAAAACACTAATTTAAGTATTGGTCTCATATTTTTATAAAACTAAAATCTACTAGTAATAAAATAAAAATAAATAAAAGAAACTGGAAAAGAATAAAAATAAAAAGGGGATAAAACCCCCTGGGCTTCTGACCCATCGGGCAAGTGGGCATCCCAGCCGACCCACCCCCACTTGCCTCCTTCCTCTGCTACAGGGAGGCAAGGGTGGTCGTGGCGCTCATCGCCCGGCAATGGCGCGCCCCTGCCGCCGTGGCGGGCATCCGCCGCCCCCGTCCTATATAGCCTCGCCCCTTTCCCCTCGACGAACCCTAGCTCCTCCCTCCCTTTCCCCCTCGCGCCTCACGTCCTTTCTCTCTCACACACACATACTCTGACCAAACTAACCACGACGCACCGGAGCACGCCGCTGCGAATCACCGCGGCCACCGACCATCGTCCGCCACACCGACGGGTTCATGAGGACCGCCACCATCGACTTCGTCCATCCCGGGCCTCAAATCGAGCAGGGACGGCCCGTACACTCGCCATCGCCACCATCTTCATCCTGTACATCATCGTCGTCCGCCGTCGATTCCCGCCACTCCGGCCCACCTCCGGCCTTCCCGACCTCGCCATCGAGCTTGCAGTGAGCTTCTCCTCTATATCCCCTTGTTTTCCCCTTTGATCCAACGCCGTAGAATGCTCGTCCCGTCGTGCCCGAAGCTCCATGCCCGTAGCCGTGCTCATCCGTCCATGGTCGTTCCCCTGGCCTGACGCGTCCGGCTGCGCGTGCGTGCACCCGCCGCACCCTGGCCACACGCCCGCACCGCCCACGTCTCCCGTCGCTGGCCCATGCACCGGCGCCCCGCCGCAGCCTCCTCTGCTGCCTCCGCCGCATGTTCGCGCCACGCGCCGTCCGCCTGCGCTGGCCCCCGCTCATCGCAAATGCCACTCGGGCCCGCGCTCCCGCTGTCGCCCGCGGTCCTGCTTCTGCGCCTACTCCTATGTTGCTGTTGCCGCACCCGAAGTCGGCTGCCGCTTGTGCTTCTTGCCGCTGCCGCCCCCTTTTCCCCGCTTCGGCTGTGCTGCTGCCGTCGGTGTTTCCCCCTGCATCGCCATGCACGCAGCCCCGCACGGTGCCGCGACGGCCTCGCCTTGCCCTGGCTACGCTTGTCACTGCGCCGTTGTGCAGCTGCTCCTTGCCTGCTCCTGACCACCTCGCTACGCCACCGCTGCTTGCCTGCAGCGCCCGCCCCACTCGTCTCGCCGGCACCGGCACTGCCCTCCGCCGGTGCCGCCCCATTGCCGGCCGACCCCCGCCCCCTGCGCCTGACCGTGGCCGCCGACCCTCCTCTGTGAGGCCGTGCGTAGTGCCCGGCCAGGAGGCCGGTTGGCCACTGCCACCTGGGCCCTACCAAAAAAGGTTAAAAAACAAGGATATAAATCATAAATATTAAATTAATTAATTAGTTGATTAGTAATTTAATTAGTTAACTTAATTAACTAAAACCTAATTAGTCTAAAACAAATTGTTAACTTGAGTCTACTAGACAATGACAGTGGGGTCCCACCCCCTGTTGACCAGTCAAAGTTTGACTGGTCAACTAGGACCCGTGGACCCACATGTCATTCTATGGTGCACTTCTATGTACACAGATCTAGGTGCACCTAGCATTTTCCCATTTATTTTCGAATTACAAGTAAATCCAAAAATTTTGAAAAACATTTAAAACTTTGAAAAATTAATATAAAACAAACCGTAGCTCGGATGGAAAAACTTTGTACGTGAAAGTTGCTCAGAACAATGAGAAGAATCCGGGTACGTAGCCCGTTCGTCCATCACACATCCCTAGCATAGCGAACACGCAACTCTCCCCCTCCGGTTCATCTGCCTGAAAACATGAAACACCGGGGATACTTTCCCGGATGTTTTCCCCCTTCGCCGGTATCCCCTCCTACTGTGTTAGGTCACCTCTAGTACCGCGTATTGCCATGTTACGCTTTGTGATGCTTTGATTGCTCTGTTATTTATTGTGTTCCCCCTCCCTTACTTCTTTCCAGTAGACCCCGAGACTGCCGGCGACCCCCAGTCCGACTACTGTGTTGACGACCTTTCCTTGCCAGAGCAACCAGGCAAGCCCCCCCTTGATCAACCCGATATCACCCATTCTTCTCTCTACTGCTTGCATTAGAGTAGTGTAGCATGTTACTGCTTTCCGTTAATCCTATTCTGATGCATAGCCTGTCTTTGCTACTACTGTTGTTACCTTTACCTGCAATCCTAATGCTTAGTATAGGATGCTAGTATTTCATCAGTGGCCCTACATTATTGTCCGTCTGCTATGCTATACTATCGGGCTGTGATCACTCGGGAGTTGATCACGGGTATATACTTATATACATAATTCTTGATGCTTGTGGTGACTAAAGTCGGGTCGGCTCATTGAGTACCCGCGGTTGATTCATGGATTGGGGGCTGAAAGGACATACTTTCCCAACGGCCCTCTGTGTGGATCTTTGTGGCGGAGTGACAGGGCAGGTTGAGACCACCTAGGTGAGAGGTGGGCCTGGCCCTGGTCGGCATTCGTGGTTACTTCAAAACAACATGCTTAACGAGATCTTGGTATTTGATATGAGTCTGGCCACTGGCCTATACGCACTAACCAACTACGCGGGAACAGTTATGGGCACTCGACGTCTTGGTATCAGCCGAAGCCTTCTTGACGTCAGCGATTGAGCAGCGCGCGCCGGATTGGACTGGAACGCCTGCTCTTGTATTAGGGAGGTTAGGTCTGCTTACCGGTTGCGTTCGCAATGTGCAGGTGTGCAACGGGCAATGGGCCCAGACCCCTGCGCCATAGGATTTAGACCGACGTGCTGACCTCTCTGTTGTGCCTAGGTGGGGCTGTGACGTGTTGATCTTTCGAGGCCGGGCATGACCCAGGAAAGTGTGTCCAGCCAAAGGGGATCGAGCGTGTTGGTAAATGTGGTGCACCCCTGCAGGGAAGTTTATCTATTCGAATAGCCGTGTCCCTTGGTAAAAGGACGACCCGGAGTTGTACCTTGACCTTATGACAACTAGCACCGGATACTTAATAAAATACACCCTTCCAAGTGCCAGATACAACCGGTGATCGCTCTCTCATAGGGCGACGAGGGGAGGATCGCCGGGTAGGATTATGCTATACGATGATACTTGGTGAACTTTCCATCTATTCTCTTCTACTACTTCAAGATGGAGGTTGCTGGAAGCATAGTCTTCGATAGGACTAGCTATCCCCCTCTTATTCTGGCATTCTGCAGTTCAGTCCACATATACTACCCCTTTTATTGATACCAATGCATATGTAGTGTAGATCCTTGCTTGCGAGTACTTTGGATGAGTACTCATGGTTGCTTTGCTACTTCTTTTTTCCCCTTTTCCCGGTTATTGCGATGTTATGATGGAGCCCAGCAGCCAAAGGATCCCAAGGATGATTCTACATGGAGTTCGGATTTGAGGAGTAGTTAGGAGGTCCCAGGCAGGAGGCCTCGCCTTTTCGATCATTGCTACTTTTGTTCTATCCTTCTTAAGGCAAACTTGTTTAACTTATGTATGTACTCAGATATTGTTGCTTCCACTGACTTTTGTGCTTTCGAGCTTATGTATTCGAGCCTTCGAGGCCACTGGCTTGTAATATAAAGCTTGTATGTTTTTAATTTGTGTCCAGAGTTGTGTTGTGATATCTTCCCGCGAGTCCCTGATCTTGGTCATACACATTTGCGTGCATGAATAGTGTACGATCAAATCAGGGGGGGTCGCAAGTTGGTATCAGAGCTGACTGCCTGTAGGAATCCCCCTTCCACACTTCTTGGACGAAGTCGAGTCTAGACCTTGGAAAACTTTTTACTAACATGGCTGTGTGTCTTACGGGCCGACGTTCCCATTTGGGTAATATTAGGATTTTTTATTCCTCGTCTATACTATGGGACTCTAATCTCTCTTCTATTCGGGTTAAAATGGTTTTACTAACTCTAACATTAGGATCTCGTGATCACATCCACCTAGAGTTCCCCTTATTACAGATGATTGCGTGCTGCACCAGAAGATTCCGAAGATAATCTTCGATGTTCTCTCGAGACACTTGTGCCCACCACCTTTGCAAATTCCCTACCACTGTTATATCATTATGTATAACTGCATACAATTGCCATTTTCAATCCCATTGATCTTGTTATTACAAGATATCTTGGAAATTCTGTCTATTGTTCCGAGAATACTTTATGACTACTGCCTTGCAGTTCTTTGCCGCCTAAATACCCCTATGGATAATTTCTCGCACTTATCTAGTATCCGCTCATCCCCAGTTGATTCATGTATTTCACAAAAGTCTTTGAAATACCCTTCGATCTCCGAAAATCCTCAACAACCTATTGCTCTTGAAATTCTTGCTTCCTTGCATTATGATTAACCTCATAAGTCCGGTAATCTTATCGGCATCCCTTGCCATTATCATTTTGAGTCCGTTGATTCAATAAGTTGTGAATGCTCGCAATCCTCAATCAGATCCTAGAATTCATCCTTCCAGCTCAGGCGTCATTTTAAACATGAGCTGGATCTCGACCAATCGAATTGCCATCGATTGTACCCCTAAGGCTATTAAACTTATCCATTCCTAATCATAGCATTGCTTCTGATCCCTTGTCTTGGAATTCATAATTCCTTTGCATTTGAGCTTTGAGTTAGTCAATTGTTTCTATAATCCGATCTCCTTGCATTCTTTATTCCTCTGGTTGACTACCGATGCTCACCTCAGATCCCTTGTGGACCACCAGACCCTTTTGTCGGATTTTATCCGATAGTTTCCTTCATATTCAATAACCTTGTGAGCCTTTCCATGGGTATATAATGCCTTTGGTAAATTGTATTCACTGCTTTGTGAACCATGCTCTACTTTCGAGCTTGTATTATATTTACTCTGAAGTTTGTGGTATATGTTCCAACATGCCCTGATGGGTTGAACCTACGCCCTCCCTAATCCGTGTGAGTCTGAAAGATTTCATGGGGCATACATGTATTGCACCAGGTAAAAACTTTCAACAACTAAATGTCATTTTTGAAATACGAGAGGTGAATGGAAGGTTATGCATTGAAGAAGTGGGAGTCGACCTTGAACTTTGTGTTCATGCCCATGGAAACGATGTAGATCTTATCATGGAAGCTTCTCGTAACAATAATTATTCCCTTGGTATAATTTGATCCTGTATTTGTGATTTGGCCTTTGCAATCGTGGTTCCACCCAAGATTGTCTTCTTTGATCCCCTTTCTCGCACAAGTTGAAGTGCTGGCCTTCTGCATATCAATACACATGTCCAAACTCTAATATGGTCTACCTTCAAGTATTACCCCTGGTATCTTGAGAATATCAAATAACTGAGTTGCTTCCTATGAGTATTCATCTAGTATTACTTCTCACCGATTTCAGATTTTCCCCCGGGTTTTGAGTTGTCAGTCACTCGAGAACACCGATAAGAGAATTGATCCTGCACTCCGATTCAACAACTCTAAATAATTTTCATTACTTGCGAGTTTAATAATCCTTCAATTCATTCCTAGCCTGATCAGCTATATCATTATCGTGATAAATTTTAACTGTGCTACCTGATGCTTCTTCCCGGAGCATAATTTTTGACGATGAGCTAAGCCTACATCGATTTTCCTCGTCATATCATTTTGTCTTGAATAGCAAGCTTATTTTCGAGTTTGTGTCATACTCGTGGTTCCCATAACCTTTTGCTTCATCATTCCTTTGAATTTATGTCATCGCCGATCGATTACATCTTCATGAAACCTCTCGACAAATATGTCGTGATCATCATAAACATTCTGAACTCTTCCAGGATATTAATTAAATTCATGATGAGAAATACCATCCTTGCCCCTCGATGATTTGTGTTATCATCGACAACATTCTTGCCTCCCCCAACACAAACTTGTTTAGATAATGTTGTAAATACATCCTTTTTGAAATGTCGATGGATTGCTACCGGACCCATTGGCCACGTCCTATTGCATGAGATGTTCTAGAAATTCCTGATGGATCCTTTGTGGCCCCAAGGTCTGACCTTTACCTGATGACCATGTCAATGCTATCCCGAAGCTTGTCTGTGGCGCCCCGAATATCCACAAGAACATTGCAAGCGCAATGATAAATGTTTCTTGATCACCTGTCCAAACACTGTTGTATGGGTAACGTCATGAACATTCCCCTCCCCATTACTAAATGGTATTCTACTTACTCTACTGTCATGGATATCATCTTCTACTTGTCCTTGGGAATAATATACTCCTGATATTTGTGTTTAACCACTTTTTCCTTTCCATTGTTCTGATTAAATTGATAATCACATTTTCCTTTCCCTTGTTTTGTTTAAACCTTTCTTGTGACCTATATGAGCTAAGCAGTAACATTCTTCTGCTTAATTAAACATCTTGGTGTACAACTCTTACAGTAAAACCCTATTACTATTGTTGTTGACATTCTGGTAACCACCGATGGACGAGAACTTTGCCTAATGGTCTGCCTCGTTCCAACGAGTAGGAAAATGGTTCTCTTTGTCCCTCGCCCATGGTACCAACGTTGATGCCAACATAACTGACAGGCTATCCTATGACATGCCTTGCTATCATATCCATGCAAGATGTCGCCGCTTTTCCTACCCTGAACGCACAAGGGGGGCCCATAACCCACAGTTCCACAGGATCGAAGCCTGACTCTCCTGTACAACCTTGATGCCGAAGTATCTTATGCTCTTGGCTTTGTGTGTTATCATGAGCCACCCTCCGAGAGATGATCTATTCCCGATGCTCTGAAACCCTTCTCACACTCTGTTCAGGTATCGATCATTTGTCCATTCGCTTGAAACTTCTTATTGTACCTTCATATTTTGCTCTCGATGACTTTCTTAAATTTCAACTCGAGAGATGCCTCTATGCCATGTTCACTGAGATAGCCCCCAGGTACCTATCTTGTGTTGATCTCCGTCCTTCCCAAGTTTTTCCCCTTACTCCACCCCTTAAATCTCGGGACAAGATTTCTTGTAGTGGAGGAGAATTGTGACGCCTGGATAATTAAGCTACAGTAAACCCGTATTAATGGTCCCACATCATCACATTACTGTTGTTAAACCTCACTTGATCCAAATCACTGTTTGTATTCAAATTCAAATTTAAAGTCAAAAATTCAAAATTTTCAAACATACATAGTAAAATGTTCAAAGTGTGGAAAATATTCCATAACTAGTTATGGTTGTGAACCAACATCTTTGCAAAAGTGGTTTAATGCCTTTAACTAATTAAAACAGGGGCTAAAAATATTTATTACATGCTTTGAAATAGCAAACGAATATATACCTATTTGATTAAAGTCTGAAACTTTTTGTGGAAGAGGGGTAATTTAAAACACTAATTTAAGTATTGGTCTCATATTTTTATAAAACTAAAATGTACTAGTAATAAAATAAATCAGAAAAGAAAAAGAAATAAAATGAACTGGAAAAGAATAAATATAAAAAGGGGAGAAAACCCCGTGGGCTTCTGACCCATCGGGCAAGTGGGCAGCCCATCCGGCCCACCCCCACTTGCCTCCTTCCTCTGCTACAGGGAGGCAAGGGGGGTCGTGGCGCTCATCGCCCGGCCATGGTGCGCCCCTGCCGCCGTGGCGGGCATCCACCGCCCCAGTCCTATATAGCCTCGCCCCCTTCCTTTCCCCCTCGTGCCCCCACGTCCTTTCTCTCTCACACACACATACTCTGACCAAACTAACCACGATGCACTGGAGCACGCCGCTGCGAATCACCGCGGGCACCGGCCATCGTCCGCCACACCGATGGGTTCAGGAGGACCGCCACCATCGACTTCGTCCATCCCGGGCCTCAAATCAAGCAGGGACGGCCCGTACACTCGCCATCACCACCATCTTCATCATGTACATCGTCGTCATCCGTCGTTGATTCCCGCTACTCCGGCCCACCTCCGGCCTCCCCGACCTCGCCATCGAGCTCGCCCATCGAGCTCGCAGTGAGCTTCTCCTCCATATCCCCTTGTTTTCCCCTTCGATCCGATGCCGTAGATTGCTCATCCCATCATTCCCGAAGCTCCATGCCCATAGCCGTGCTCATCCGTCCATGGTCGTTCCCCTGTCCTGACGCGTCCAGCTGCGCGTGCGTGCACCCGCGCTGCCCACGTCTCCCGCCGTTGGCCCATGCACCGGCGCCCTACCGCAGCCTCCCCTGCTGCCTCCGCCCACATCATACTTAGCAAGCATTTTACGAAAGGCACCATGAATAAAATGTGAACCACCATCAGTCATTAAATATCTAGGGACTCCAAACCTCGGAAAAATAACTTGTTTAAGCATCTTAATAGAGGTGTTATGGTCAGCACTACTAGTTGGAATAGCTTCTGCCCACTTAGTAACATAATCAACAACAACTAAAATATGTGTATACCCATTAGAGGAAGAAAACGGTCCCATATAATCAGAGCTCCAAACATCAAATGGTTCAATAACAAGTGAATAGTTCATAGGCATTTCTTGACTTCTACTAATATTACCAATTCTTTAACATTCATCACAAGACAAGACAAACTTACATGCATCCTTGAAAAGAGTAGGCCAATAAAAACCGGATTGCAATACCTTATGTGCAGTTCTATCTCCAACGTGGTGTCCTCCATAAGCCTTGGAGTGACACTTGCGTAGGATCTATTCCTATTCATGCTCAGGTACACAACGTCTAATAACACCATCTACTCCTTCTTTATAAAGGTGTGGGTCATCCCAGAAGTATTGTCTTACACTACTGCAGGATGCTGCTAATGCGACACTATGATCAGAGACCCTTCGAGAAACTATGTGCGATGCAATGATCGCAAACGGTGGTGTAGGAAAACCGTTGGAAATGTATAAAACGTTTGCGATGACAGATGCATCAAACACGGTTCAGGTTTTAGTTGCGTGTGCGATGAAGGGCATATGTTTCAGTTCAATTAACTGTTTGCGATGAGGAGGAACAAAAGAAACAGGCAACCAGATGAAGGTGTGTGCGATGTACAACATACGGTTCACTTGGATGAACTATTTGTGATTAGGCAACACAAAAGAAACGGACAACCCGATCAAGGTGTGTGCGATGTACAACATACGGTTCACTTGGATGAACTATTTGTGATTGGGCAAGAGAACAGAAATGGTTCAATATAACAAGATGTGTGTGATACGCGGCAAACAGGTTTGTAATCAGAAATGTGTGCGAAGACCGACAATAATGCAGACGATTGCTTCTAATAAGACGTATGTGATATGCTCTGTCTACACAACATCTATTGGCCATTGTGGGACGGGCGGTCATCCGGATACGCCATAAGGATGCGAAGAGGCATTCCTATCAGCAAGGACTAGCTGTTCCACCAGTAGCTCATGTAAGAAAACTATCAAGTTAAGTGTGCTCAGGCTGGAGTAGCCATCGGATGGGTCACTGGATGGGAAGTTGTGTCGATGTTAAATTAGGTGATGGGAAATTTAATCTCGAGGTCCTTGTTTTTTATTTATTTTATTTTTTAACACATGTTAAAGAAGGTCTACCGCATTACTTTTTGACAATGTGCGATACGTGGCATACAGTTGATCCATCTGACCTATTTGTGATGAAATAGGCCGTGTGTGTTGTGGGCAAACACTTTCTAGTATTTAACCATTTGGGATTGATGAATTCATCACCGACGGGATCCCTAGTGTGGTCCGTGTTCATCTGATCATCATCTATTTCTTGTGCTAGCTCGATGCTAAGTGTCCATTAATTGATGGCGTTTTATGAACACGCCACCGTTTGCCGCCATTTCCTCACCTGTTTCCCACCACCCTGCTATATTGCGCATAGGGGGCGTGTGACACACGGAGGTGACAAGCGCAGCCTGTAGCACATCCACCTTTTCCAAGCATGCCAACCCACCAAAGCGCTGCCTCTGCCATCAACCTCGTCGACGAGGAAAATGAGCAGGCGCCACGGCCCGTCGAGGCCGAGGCGCTCCCCGGCAACGCGATGGACGACGTTGTGATGTGCGTCATCGCCAGGGTTGAGCAGACCTTTGGTGCATGGCGCTTGAGCGCCGCGGATCAAGATAGGCATGTCAACACCGACAGGCTGCAGCTCGCCGCACAACATGATCGATGGCACGCCGCAGAGCAAGCTAGGCGCGTCCGCGCTGATAGGCTGCGGCTCGCCGCACGGTGAGACCGTTGGAGCACCGCAGAGCAAGAGGCGCGGTGCGCCGCACAGCAAGAGCGGATCCATCGGTGCTTGCCTGCTATCAACACGGTGTCGCAGCTGGGTACACGTCCCGTCAGTACCCCCATTCCTCGCCAGGATGGGCAGAGGCCCACAACGCCGTACTTGCACCAGATGCCGGCCACGACGTACTTGCACAGGACACCCACCGTGACGTTCGCATGGGTGTCGCCGTTCGCCTTGTCAGCGGCCCGCTGGATGCCAACACGCTGGTCCGTAGGCTCGACCGCCTCCTTGGCCTAGGTGTCCACCTGGGCGCAGTAGAGGAACATGGTCGTCGCATCCTCGAGTTGGTGATCTTCGATGAAATAGCCAACTTGGAGCTCAAGATCGCGCTCCAGATGTACCACGAGCGTGTCGACTGCTTGGACGAATGCCTGCACGAGTTCGGGCAGAGCCAAGAGCTACCCTAGGCAAGGGCTGCTGGTCATGGTCTCATGGACGCGTTTTATTTTGAAAAGTTGTTTCAACGTGGATAGCTATGTATTCACAACAATCATAGTATCACTCTGTTTATTGCTCTGTTTCAATGTGTGTACTTTGTTTTCCATTCTTATATGTTCTGTTTCAATATGTGTATATATGCTTTCCATTCTGTATATGTGGATGATAACAGCTAGATTCAAATTAGTATACAAAAACAGATAGAAAATGGAATTCATAACAAACTAATAATCCCTCCTGGGGCCAGTACGTATATATATTAATATGTGGATGATCTAATGAACAATTAATATATATATATATATATTAATATGTGGAATTCATAATATATATTAATTTTCCACGTGATGATAATTAACTACTAGGTACAATGCATAAAATTGAAAACGATCAATACTAAAACTAATAATCCCTCTTGGGGCCAGTATTCCGGCAGCCCGTCGCCAGCAGCTCCCTGGTGAGCGGCGTCTTCCCAGTGCGGAGGCAGTACTCCGACTCCTCCGTCTCGCAGCGCCTTGACGTACCGATCTGCCTCTTGCCGGCGGACGCGCGCGACTGATCTTTCCATTTCATTGGGCGCCCACCGAAGCTCCTGGTCGGTGACACGCTGGAGCTTATCGGCCCACCTCCACTACAAAAAAAGACACATTTGTGACATTTTGGGCTGAACGAATTTTTCTGTCATACTTATGACACTTCTATGACAATAATTGTGACAAAACACGGTATCATCATAGATGTGGTGGGGTCCTACTTATATGACAAAAAATCATGACAAAAAATGGGCTTTTCATCCTGGGCGGGCTGGAGACGCGGCTGCATGACATTCTTTGAGCCGTCCATGACGGAAAAAAACCATGGTAGAAGCGAGGGCGAGGAAAATATCGGGGTGTTCCCGGTTACGGTGGGTGGTCGGGGCCGAGTGATGCGTGTTTCTCTCGTACACGCACGCGCGTGGGTGCGAGGCGTTGGGTTCTAATTGAACCCGAGCGAGGCGTTGGGCTCTAACTAAACCCGAGCGATTGCACTGCAGACTACGCGTTAGTGAACCCGAGTGATCGATCGATGGCTGTTAACTGAACCCGATCGAGCGATTCCTTTGCTATTGCTGCTAACTAAAGCCGATCGATGCTGCCTCTGGATGAACAGTGAGCGTTGCTGGAGGGATGAATAGTTCCCAGTGGGGGTGGATGAACAGGACCTCGTGGTGTTGCCTCTAGATGAACAGGACCCCGATCGATCGAGACGGTTGGGGCTGGATGAACAGGACCCCGTGGAGGCCTGGATGAATAGGACCACCCCGTGGAGGGCAGGATGAATAGTAGGGCTGGATGAACAGTAGCCCGTGGAGGGGTGGTTGAACAGGAGGCCGTGGAGAGGGCTGGTTGAACAGTAGCCGGTGGAGTAGCGCGTGGTGGAGGCTGGATGAGCAGGAGCCAGTGGATGAAGAGTCGTAGGTGGAGGCTGGAGGAGGTCGAAAGTGGATGAACAGTAGCCCGTGGAGGCTGGAGGGGGTCGACAGTGGAGATGAATAGTATCCCGTGGAGTCCCGTCTTGTGGTACGCCACACCCCTCCCAATGAATAGGACCCTCGTTTCGACCTAGCGCTCCAACACAAGTCCGTTTCCTCCGTTTTGTGGTATGCCACACCCCTCCCGATCAACAGGACCCCCATTTCGACCGTAGGAGGTCCGTTTCCTCCGTTTTGCGGTACGCCAGACCCCTCCCGATGAACAGGATCCCGTTTCGAACGTGGCCGGTCGAAGACAAGGCCGTTTTCTCCATTCCGCGGTACACCAGGCCTTGTTTCTATCGACTGTTCCGTCCAAGCCCTCCCGATGAACACGACGACACATTCTGTTCCGACCCAGCCGGTTGGCTCCCCATGAACACGACGACGACGCAGTTTCTCCGTTCCGACCCAGCCATGTACACGAGCCCTGGCCGTACGTATGCGCGAGTAGGCGTTCGAGACCCTGCCTGTATGTACGTACGTGGCCGCATTTTATTTCTTGCACACTGGCCGCTGTACTTACGTGTACATGCTACATGCGCGCCTCTACTATGACACGTGCGCGTGTCGGCGTTCTGGGAACGGGGGTCCCCAGAGTTGCCTACCTGCGGCCTGTGACGTGGCTCAAAGGAGGCCTGACACGACCCATCTTCATCAACACGAGACTCAAGACCCTCGCGAGGGGCCAAGCCTCGCGAGGCGGACGACACGGAGCTTCCTCAGGCGCGGCCTCGTCAGGTTGGCTCACGAGGAGGCGGAGAGATCAAGGCGGGGTGCCTCGCGAGGTTCCCGTGACGCAAGCCATGACGACTTGGGGCGCCAGGCGGGTGCCAGCCTGCGCAGCGTCCTCCTTTCCTCTTTGGTGCAAAGGGGACAAGCGCAGCCGCGGAGTACCGAGGCATCAGGCAAAGGTTACCGTTTCGGTGCAACGAGACCAAGACCAGGAGGACTACGAGATGGAGGTCACCATGGAGCCCAGGACGGCGTCATCACCAGAGCTTTGCGCAGGCGAAGACTGCTTTTGTCAGGATAGCTGATACTAGCTGTCCCCCTTCAAATTAGCCCGCCATTGTTGGCTCCCTTCCCGCTCAATATTTGGGAAGAGGACCAGGGCCTCTATAAATAGGACCAGCCGCCCACAGAGCAAAGGGTATTCGGTCGGTTGGCTAGAGAGAGAGAGAGAAAAAGAGAAAGGTGGTTGAACTCCTCCCAGCAGTTCATCGCCCCAGCCAAGAACAGACCCTCGCGAGGCTGTTCTTCCTTGTATTGTTCATCATCATCAGCCCCAAGAGGCAATCCATCCCCCACACACTGGAGTAGGGTATTACACCACAACGGTGGCCCGAACCAGTATAAACCACGTGTCTCTTGTGCTGTTCTTTCAGTAGTCTAGATCCTTGCGAGACGGGGAGGTAGAAGGCGTAATCTCCGCGCTCACCCCAGTGTTCGAACCTTAAGGGTCAGCCGGAACCCGAAATCCGACATTTGGCGCGCCAGGTAGGGGTGCGCCGGAATTCGTCGTCCGTTGCTCCGTTCTCCTCCGACCATCACGCTCATGTCTGACGCTCGACAAGCCCGCGCGGAGCGCCGGGCCGCCCCCGAGCTCGCCCGCGCCGTAGGGGGCTCTCCTGCGCCGTCCCATCGCGCCACACCAACACCCCCGGTCGTCGCGGCCCTCCTGGGCGGCTCGCAGGCGCCGCCCACAAGTCATCACGTCAAGCCGTTCGTCCGCCGGGTCAGCGCCGCTTCCACGCGGCAGGGGGCTCCCCCGGATCGGGCGGCGCCCGAGACCGGCCTAACCTTCAGTTCGGAGGATCACCCCTCCAACTCGGCCTGCTCGGGCGCGCTCCCTATGTTGTGCACCCCCACCATCTTCCAGGTGGCCGTCACCAGAACCCTCGTTGATGGCAGCGCGGGCCTCAGCGTGCTCTCGGTCGAGGCCTTCAACCTCCTCTGCATACCCCTGGAACGGCTGCAACCCAGCCGGCCCTTCTCAGGCGTCGGGGGCAATTCGTCCAGTTCCTTGGGGCAGATCTGGCTCCCCGTGACCTTCGGCACCTACGACAACTTTCGCATGGAGCTGGTTGACTTTGACATCGCCCCCATCGGTCTCCCCTACAACGCCATCCTCGGCTACCCAGCGCTGGTCCAATTCATGGCCGCGACGCACCCAGCGTAGAACCTCATGAAGATGCCCGGGAGCAGCGGTGTCCTCACTGTGCACGGGGACACCGGGGACGCGCTGCGGGCGCTCAAGCTTGCCTTCAAGACAGCGGCGTCGGCACAGCCAGCCGACCTGGAGACCCCCGAGCCCAAGGGGGTTGCACCTGCCAAGAAGAAGCAGTTATTCACCCAAGACAAGGTAGAAACGAAGCAGATACCCGTCGATGAGGATGGGTCCACCAATGCCACTTTCACCATAGGCGCCCACCTCAAACCCGAGCAGGAGGCAGCCCTGGTCGGGTTCCTGCGCGCAAACAAGAATGTATTCGCTTGGGAGCCGGACCAGTTGGTAGGGATCCCCAGGAGTGTAATCCAGCATCACCTCAACATGTGCCCCAACGTGCGCCCTGTGAAGCAGAAGGCCAGGCGGCAGTCCACAGAGAAGCAGGCCTTCATCGTCCAAGAGACCCGCAAATTAGAGGCCGCTGGGGTCATCCGCGAGGTCCGATACCCAGATTGGTTGGCCAACCCTGTCGTTGTGCCAAAGAAGGGTGGGAAGGAGCGTATGTGTGTCGACTTCACCAACTTCAACAGAGCATGCCCACAAGATCCGTTCCCGCTCCCCCGCATTGACCAGATCGTCGATTCCACTGCGGAATGCAACCTACTATGCTTCCTAGATGCCTTCTTTGGGTATCACCAGATCAAGATGGCGGTAGAAGACGTCGAGAAGACGGCCTTCCTGACGCCGTGTGGGGTATACTGCTACACGTGCATGCCATTTGGGCTGCGTAACACAGGGGCGACCTTTCAGCGGCTGATGCACATCACCTTGGGCCCGCAGCTCGGAAAGAATGTTGAAGCTTACATTGATGACACTGTGGTAAAGTCTCGGGAGGCCGGGACCTTGATACGGGACTTGGAGGAAACCTTCGCGAGCCTCAATGCAGTGAACTTACGGCTCAACCCGAAGAAGTGTGTGTTTGAAGTCCCCTCAGGTAAGCTCTAGGGTTTCCTCGTGTCCCACCGAGGCATCGAGGCTAACCCAGAGAAGGTCAAGGCGGTGGAAGACATGAGCCCCCCCAAGACCCTTAGAGAAATGCAGAAGCTCACGGGGCGCATGACCGCACTAGGGCGCTTCATCTCCAAGCTGGGAGAACGAGCCCTACCCTTCTTCCAGCTAATGAAGAAGAAGGGGCCCTTCGAGTGGACTGAGGAGGCCGACAAGGCGTTCCAGGATCTCAAGAGATACCTGACCAGCCCACCGGTCATGGTGGCTCCGCGCCCTCAGGAGCCCCTGGTGCTTTACCTCGCCGCCACTCCCTACTCCGCCAGCGCAGCCTTGGTGGCGGTCAGAGAGGAGCGCCGAATCAGAACCACAGCAGCAACCCGGGACAAGGTAGAACAGGGACAAGGAAGGCCTACAAAAACCGCCACCGCGGCTGAGGAGGATAAGCCGCCGCAGAGGGGCGCACCAGAGGCGGAAGAGGCCCCCCCTCTAGATGGCCAGTCTCCGGAGGTCTCATTGCCTCAAGAGGCGCCACGGTCTCCGGAAAGAACCCCCAACACTGACGCACTCCACCTCGTTGAGCACCTAGTGTACTTCGTCAGCACAGTGCTGCGGGACGCAAGAGCACGGTACCCCATGCCTCAGAAACTCCTCGCGCTACTGGTGGCTTCGCGCAAGCTGCGACACTATTTTCAGGGTCACCTCATCAAGGTCGTCTCGTCATACCCCCTGGAGAGAGTGCTCAGGAGCCCTAATTCAGCTGGAAGGGTCGCTGAGTGGAACATAGAACTGCAAGCGTTTCAGCTCGAATTCAGCACGACCAAGGTCATCAAGGGAGCAGCGTTGGCGGATTTTGTGGCAGAGTGGACGGAGGCGCCAAGCCTCAGGGCCGATGAGGATCGGTCCCTATCCCCGGGAAGCGAAGCGCCAGAAGGCTAGGTCATGTACTTCGATGGGGCGTTCTCCAGGCATGGCACAGGGGCTGGGGCGGTGCTTATATCGCCCACGCAGGACAAGCTCTATTACGCCGTGCAACTATGCTTCCAGCAAGGCGAAAAGGTCTCCAACAACATAGCAAAGTATGAAGGTTTAATAGCGGGCTTGAAGGCCGCGGCTGCCCTGGGAGTGAAACGCCTCACCATCAAGGGCGATTCGCAGCTGCTTGTCAATTTCTCCAACAAGGTGTACGAGCCGAAGGATGAGCACATGGAAGCCTACCTTGTGGAAGTCCGCAAGATGGAGAAGCAATTCTAGGGGTTGGAGTTGCAGCATGTGCCCCGTGGCACCAATCAGGAGGCCGACGACATCGCAAAACGTGCATCCAGACGGTTACCCCAGGAGCCTGGCGTTTTTGAGGAGCGGCTCTTCAAGCCCTCAGCTCTGCCGACGTTATCAAACACGACTCAGCCGTGGGAGGAGCTCCCCCAGCCACCTGCCTCAGGAGCTCCGACCTGTGGTCCGGCCTCAGGAGCGCGCCTGCTCCTGATGATGGAGCCTCAGGAGGGGTGTTGGATCACGGAGCTCCGGAGCTACTTAGCGCAAGGGACCTTGCTGGAGAAGGAGGAGGAAGCGGAGCGAGTGGCACGCCAGGCCACGACATACTGCATCAAGGACGGAGAGCTCTACCGGAAGCGACCAAACGGTGTATCCCTGCGCTGCATCTCCAGGGAGCAAGGGAAGGAACTACTGAAAGATATACACGGCGGGGACTGCGGACATCATTCATCATCGCGGACCCTCGTCGGCAAGGCATTCCGCAGTGGGTTTTATTGGCCCACCGCGCTCAACAATGCCGTGGAACTAGTGAAAGCTTGTGAACCCTGCCAGTTCCACGCCAAGCAGATCCACCAGCCAGCAGGAAGCTTGCAGACTATCCCCCTTTCGTGGCCATTCACAGTCTGGGGGCTGGACATCTTGGGCCCGTTCCCTTGAGCGCCAGGGGGCTACCGTTACCTCTATGTTGCCGTGGACAAATTCACCAAGTGGGCTGAAGTAGAGGCTGTCCGCATCATTCCCGCGCATTCCGCGATCAAGTTCATCAAGGGCATCGTGAGCCGGTTCGGGGTGCCGAATCACATCATCACGGACAACGGTTTGCAGTTCACCAGTAACCTCTTCAAAACATATTGTGCTAACCTTGGAACGCAGATATGCTACGCCTCAGTGGCGCACCCCCGAAGCAACGGCTAGGCCGAGCGAGCCAACGCGGAGGTCCTGAGGGGCCTCAAGACCAGGACATTCAAGAAGAAGCTGGAGGCCTGCGGCAGAGGTTGGCACGACGAGCTTCAGTCCGTGATGTGGTCCATCCACACCACCGCGACCAAACCGACTGGAGAGACCCCATTCTTCCTGGACTACGGAGCGGAAGCGGTCCTCCCTCACGAGGTCAGACGTCGCTCTGCGCGGGTCCTGGCGTTCGACGAGGCGCAACAGGACGCCATGCGGGGGATGGACCTCGTGCTGGGGGAGGAACGTCGCCGAGAAGCCGCGCTGCAAGCGGTGAGGTACCAGCAAGCGCTGCGGTGATATCACTACCGCAACATCCATCACAGGACTCTCGAGGTAGGAGACCTCGTGCTCAGGCGGGTTCTCTCCAGGGAGGGACTGCACAAGCTCTCTCCCATGTGGGAGGGCCCGTTCAAGGTTGTTCATGTTTCCAGGCCCGGCTCCGCGCGCTTGGAGACTCAGGAGGGAGTGCCAGTCCAGAATGCATGGAACATCCAACACCTCCGGAGGTTCTACCCATGAAAAGGCCCAGAGCCTGTGAAGCAAGGCGAGTGCCTGTGAAGATCATCATTTTTGGAGAAGGCCCAGAGCCTGTGAAGCAAGGCGAGTGCCTGTGAAGATCATCCTTTTTGGAGAAGGCCCAGAGCCTGTGAAGCAAGGCGAGTGCCTGTGAAGATCATCCTTTTTGGAGAAGGCCCAGAGCCTGTGAAGCAAGGCGAGTGCCTGTGAAGATCATCCTTTTTGGAGAAGGCCCAGAGCCTGTGAAGCAAGGCGAGTGCCTGTGAAGATCATCCTTTTCAGGAAAGGCCCAGAGCCTGTGAAGCAAGGCGAGTGCTTGTGAAGATCATCCTTTTTGGGAAGGCCCGGAGCCTGTGAAGCAAGGTGAGTGCCTGTGAAGCTATCGCGTTTTGGAAAAAGGCCCGGAGCCTGTGAAGAAGGCCAATGCCTATGAAGCTCGCCGCCCGTGACACTCTCACGTAATAATGAGTGGGGCTGTACACGCCCCGGAGTCTCAGGAGCACCGGCCTCAGGCCCTGGGGCTCCCTCCCACGCCCAGTGGCAACACTTAGCTCCGCGCTGGTGAGAAGACGTCGAAGACTAGATTAGGTGCCGGACGCGGCTTTTTCATTTGCTTTCCACAGTTGGCTTGTTTGTTCGCATTTGAAGTTTTACGGAAGTTGTTGCCATCTTTGGCTTGCGATTCTTCGGCTTTCCACTCTCCTGCCTCGATTTCTTTTGCGCAAGACCTCACGAGGGGGAGCAGTTGAGCGCCCTCACGAGCGTTCCTATCCTAGTCGTTCAAAGAGTTCGCGACCTGGGCCCCTTACAGGAGCACCCCTCCAGCCCGTGCCCCGTGGGCACCGCAACACAAACAAAGGGCCTGGGTCGGTCGCCCCCCTCGCGGCCGGGGTCGGGAACTATTCACGCTCGGGCACATAGCCAGAAGGAACGGTAACGAAAGCAAAACGATGATCAACAAGCAATAACCCAAACACGCCCCTGCGGGGCTCCACACTATTGTCTTTGTTGCGCAGGAAAAAGGAAAAAGGAAGAACAAATCCGGAGCGGCTCGCCTCACACCAGCCCGCGGGGAAAGGCCCGAGCTGCCTCCGAAGCTCAAACGGACTCCCTCTCGCGCTTCACCAGGGCGCGACGGCGTGCGGACACGCTGCCGCCCCCCAAGCAGACACGACGGCGTGGAGGCTAATCGCGGCCACAACTAGAGGAGTCGCCGCCTGAAGAAGAACCGGAGAAGCTTGAGGAACCTCGAACGCCGCCAGCCACGCAAGCGCCGCTCCCTCCATCGTCACCAGAGCTGGGTTCCCAGCCGCCGTCGTCACCCTCGGGGCAGCACCCTGCGCGTCGACCATCTTCCCCAAACACCCTCACGTAGAGGGCGGCGTCGCCATCGAACTTGAAGTGTAGGGTGCACCGACGGCTCAGGCCACGCGCGCGGGCAAACGTCTGCCAACCGCGGGCCAGGGATAGGCTCCCGGCCATGGAGACCTCCAGGGAGACCCATGAGGCCCGGCTGCAGCAGCCGTCGGCCTGGAGCCAGAGGCCACCCGGGGCGCCGGCCGGGAGCTCGCCAAGGAGGAAGCGAGGAAGCGAGAGCCGGGTGCTAGCCGGCTCCGCTGCCTACACAACGAACTCCGGCAGCGCTTCAGCAGCACAAACGCGCGGCCTGGGGGGACGCACAGCCGGAGCGCGCCCCCCGGCTGCAGCAATCCGCCCATCGCTGAGCTGAAGATCGCCTTCACGGCCGCGGGGAGCCACCATAGTGGCCACAGGATGCTTACGAGGACGCCCTCGGCCGCACTTGGGCGAGGGAGAGGCGGGCTCAACCCGGCAAGCCTTCCCCTTCTCGGCGGCTGAAAACCTCCTCGACGGGGCCATGAAGGAAAAGGAGAAGCAAGGGGGATGAACTGGAGGGGCGCGCGCCGGCCCGTACTTATAGCCAGCGAAGGCCAATGGCCGGCCTCCACGATCACAGGTAATAATGACACGGTTTGCATGCAGGGACTTGTCCAACTCGCGCGATCACCGAGGCATCATGGGGAAGCGGAGATGCCCACGTCCCATCAACCGCCACGCGGCGTCCAAGGCCGCAGGCTGTTAGGGCCCGCGGCGCTTCGCCCTTGCCCCTTCGCTTCTCATCACGGCCAAGTCCGGGCGCGCCTTGGGCCCGGGGGCTACTGTCGGCGTTCTGGGAACGGGGGTCCCCAGACTTGCCTGCCTGCGGCCTGCGGCGTGGCTCAAAGGAGGCCCGGCACGGCCCATATTCATCAACACGAGACTCAAGACCATCACGAGGGGCCAAGCCTCGCGAGGCGGACGACACGGAGCTTCCTCAGGCGCGGCCTCGTCAGGCTGGCTCGCGAGGAGGCGGAGAGATCAAGGCGGGGTGCCTCGTGAGGTGCCCGTGACACAAGCCATGACGACTCGGGGCGCCAGGCGGGTGCCAGCCCGGGCAGCATCCTCCTTTCCTCTTTGGTGCAAAGGGGACAAGCGCAGCCACGAAGTACCGAGCCATCAGGTAAAGGTTGCCGTTTCGGTGCAACGAGACCAGGACCAGGAGGACTACGAGTCGGAGGTCACCATGGAGCCCAGGACGGCGTCATCACCAGAGCTTTGCGCAGGCGAAGACTGCTTTTGTCAGGATAGCTGATACTAGCTGTCCCCCTTTAAATTAGCCCGCCATTGTTGGCTCTCTTCCCGCTCAATATTTGGGAAGAGGACCAGGGCCTCTATAAATAGGACCAGCCGCCCACAGAGCAAAGGGGATTCAGTCGGTTGGCTAGAGAGAGAGAAAGAGAGAAAGGTGGCTGAACTCCTCCCAGCAGTTCATCGCCCCAGCCAAGAACAGACCCTCGCGAGGCTGTTCTTCCTTGTATTGTTCATCATCATCAGCCCCAAGAGGCAATCCACCCCCCACACACTGGAGTAGGGTATTACACCACAACGGTGGCCCGAACCAGTATAAACCTCGTGTCTCTTGTGCTGTTCTTTCAGTAGTCTAGATCCTTGCGAGACGGGAAGGTAGAAGGCGTAATCTCCGCGCGCACCCCAGTGTTCAAACCTTAAGGGTCAGCCGGAACCCGAAATCCAACAGCGCGCCTCTACATCGACCAGTTTGTACGTAAACGTTCGTGACCAAAATGACAATGCTACATACACTTCGACCAGGTGGGTCCCGACTGTCAGGCACTTCCTTCCGTGTGAAGATGTAGCTGGTGGGTCCCAGCAGTCAGGGGTGCGAATCGTTTTTTTGCCCGGACGCACTTCCTTGCGTGCAAAGATGTAGCTGGTGGGTCCCAGCAGTCAGTGGAAACGTTTTTTCACGAAATATGGTGGCCCGTCCGATGGGTCCCCGCTGTCAGGTGGAGGAATAATTATTTTGCGCGTAATAAGGAGGCACTTCCTTGCTGCGGCCATGGACCCAGCTGTCAGCCTCTCCATGTGTAGTCCATGTTCGATGGAAGCCGTTCCTTGACCACATTGACCACGCCCCGCCGAGAGCACCAGGGCGGTGGACGACAGCGAGGCCTAGGAAGGGGATGGGGGCGGAGCCGAGAAAGACGCGGTAGTGGAAGCCCGCGCGGAGAGAGTACGAGGGTTCACTAGTTCGACTGCGGTATGAGGCTGTCGCCGCCGTAGAATAACAGGGGGTGTGGGTGAGTAGAGGGATGGCCTGGCCAGCGGTGGGAGTAGTAGGGGGCGGTGCGGCCTTCGCGACATCACAGCCGGCCACGGGAGGCAGGAGCACGCGGCACGACCGACGCTGGTTTGGGCGGCTGGAGCAAGAAGACCAGAGGTTGAAGAAGCACTACGGCCGTTGGATAGACATCGTACGGTCACTGGAGCTAGAATCGTTCATATTGACTAAGTTGACAAAGCCCTCTGTCCCAGTCAACTTAGTAGGCCCACAAGTCAGCCTCCCACCAAGGTGGGTCCCAGCTAGCAGGGGGAGTATTCATTTTTTCTGCATAATAAGGAGGCACTTCCAGTGGGTCCGAGCTGACAGCGGGGGGAATGTTTTTTTGCGAAATACGGTGACCCATTCGGTGGGTCCCAGCAGTCAGGGGGAAACATTTTTTCGCAAAATACGGTGGCCCGTCCGGTGGGTCCCTGCTGTTTGGTGGAGGAATCATTATTTTCCGCGTAATAAGGAGGCACTTCCTTGCTGCGGCTGTGGACCCAGCTGTCAGCCTCTCCACGTACATTACACTTCCAATGGAAGTCGTTCCTTGACCATGTTGACCACGCCGCGTTCCGTTGCATGCATGCGTCCATGGGCGTGGTGCGTCCCCACTGTCAGCCTCTCACGTACAGTCATCTTTCGATGACTAGCGGTTGTTGACCACGTTGACCACACCGTGCTGAGCGCACCAAAGGCCGGTGGACGACGGCGAGGCCCGAGACTGGAATGACCCAGAGATGGGGAAGACCGGGCAGTGGAGTCGCAGATGGAGAGGAGTGGGAAACTTGACTGGTTCGGGTGCATGGCAGCACAACCGCGGTGCCGCCCATGGGAGACAGGAGCAAGAACAGAGGTTGAAGAAGGAGCACGACTATTGGATTAACATCCAATGGTCCAGCTACTAGAATCATTTGTTGATTAAGTTAACAAAGCCCTGCGTACACGTCCGCTTAGTAGGCCCACAAGTCAGCCACCAAATCTGACGGGTCCCAGCTGTCAACGGGAGGAATAATTTTTTCGCATAACAAGGAGGCACTTCCTTCCGTGCGAAGATACAGTCGGTGGGTCCCAGCTGTCAGGTGGAGGAAACATTTTTTCAGCTTAATAAGGAGGAACTTTCCTTACATGCGACCATGGACCTCATGGGTCCCAGCCGTCAGGCTCTCCACGTACAATCCTCTTCCGATGACTCTCGTTTGTTGACCATGCCGCACCGAGCGTAGCGAGGCGATGGACGACGGCGAGGCCGCGGATGGGAACGACTCGGAGATGGGAAGACGCGGTAGTGGAGTCGCAAATTGAGTGGAGGAGAAGGGCTATAGCTGGTTCTGGTGCGGCGTGGGGCTGCAGTCGGTGGAGAATAACAGGAGGTGTGGAGGGGTGGAGGGATAGCTTGGCCGGCGGTGGGGTAGCGCTTCGCAGTGATGCGTGCTAAGCAGAGCCGCTAGCCGTCGGAGGCCGGACCAGGCGGTCCCGGAGACGCTGGAGGAAGAAGACGAGAGATTGAAGGTGCATGCCGACCAAGTTGACAACGCCCTGCGTAGGCTTCGACCTATTGGCCCACATGTCAGTCTGCAAAAATGTGGCATACATTTAACCCATGTTTTCTAGAATGTACAATCCATTTGCTGGGCTGGGTGAACAAATAATTTCGCGTCAAAGCGGCCCATTTATATTATCTAAGAAATCCCAGCCCATTTGCACTTCCTTCAAATACATGAATTAGCTGGGCTTGTTATATATATAATGTTATGTTAGAAGGAGCAATTAATATCAAAAATAAACCGGAGAGGCACATTTTTTATATACATAATTAACAAATTAGAGAGTTATTTCTCATAATAAAAATGAGCGCGTTATTATTACATTGGTCCTTAAAATCTTCGCAAGCTTTTGTACGCAATCACCAGAATTTTCCTTGCCCGTGAGTCAAAAACAACCATGATTTTCCTTGCCAACTTCTGTTAAACATTTACTTTTATAAGTTAATAACACGTGGGATGTTTTTATAATGTATATATAAGTCTCTATAAAATATACGATAATAGTAATTATATATAATGTGGTTAAAAAAAATACATTGGGCTCATTTTTAAGAAAAAGCCCATAGGCCGGTATGGACCTCAAAAAATAAGTTGAAACCACTGTCACCGTATGTCATGGGCTACGCATGTTAAAATTCAAAACCTAGTCCTAGCTGATACTTGTTCGCCCTCTGAAAAAAATGATACCAGATCCCCGAGCGAACTGGATTATTGAGGGGGCCGGCAGCATGACTGAAGAAGCACATCAGGTGCGATTTTTTCTTCTTCAGTGGATGGCTCTCGATGGTGTTTTTTACTTGCCTCTGCACCATACAACTTGTATTTTTAGCCTCCCAGTCCGTGGTGGACCAGCAACCCATTTGCTGGGCGGGCCAACCTACAGAAACCTACACTCGATTTTTCATCAAGCCCCAAAAACAACACAGTACTATGTTTGTTTTGAGGCCGAAAACATTACGGTAGGGGTTAAGCGGGGGAGGGGGCAAGAGAGAGCAAAAAGATTAAAACGAGTCGATGCATCGTTGCTACCCTAACAAAGCAGGTGCAATTCTTCTCGGGAAGAAGGTGTGCCGTTGACACCCACACGTCACATACCCCACAGTAGGCATACTAAAAAGTTCACACCCAAGCACAACAGAAAAGGTAAACATTCGTATCAAACTCAGGTTCACAGGACACGTTCATATTCATAGACAACATTCACTATCAACAACTCAAAAGATTCATATATACACAAGTTCAGCATGTCTATGGATCCAAATGATTGATAGATCACACAACAATATTCATAGATAATTCACAAAAAGATTCAGATATACACATGTTCAGTATGTTTATGCATCCAAATGATTGAGATCGCAGCCAATATGATACATGGACGAACTTTAATTACCTAGGGTACAAACTGGTAAATGGTGTTCAGTCGGAGGTACTTCTTGCTAAAATTAATGCTTGTACGAGTAAACTTTTGAGTACATAAGAGGCAGCACAGACAATCTGGACTTTGCTTGTAGGTTTATCCTCAAATAGTGGCCTCGTGCCGAGGGAGGTTTGAGAAACTTGGCCACTACTTTCATCCAACTAGTTTACTGGCTCATCTTGGTCATGTAGCTCGCGAAAATTCTACATTGCAGACTGGTAAATGGTGTTCAGTCGGAGGTACTTGCTAAAATTAATGCTTGTATGAGTAAACTTTCGAGTACATAAGAGGCAGCACAGACAATTTGAACTTTGCATGTAGGTTTATCCTCAAATAGTGGCCTCGTGCCGAGGGAGGTTTGAGCAACTTGGCCACTACTTTCATCCAACTACTTTACTGGTTCATCTTGGTCTTGTAGCTCGCCAAAATTCTAATTGCAGACGAGAAAGGAGGCGGTTGAGAAAATGAACCACCCAAATTTTTTGTGCAGTTCAACTGAAATGGAGCATCCCTGATGTGCAGACTGATTAAGTGCCAGATGAATATACGCGTCAACCAACTTGTCTGGAATCTTTAGACTCCATGCCATACAGTTCGCTACCATATCTGCCAATAACCAAAGGTCACAAGTTGGGGCCAAAGACTGGACTGTGTTTTTCTGGGCTATGCGCCAAGCAATATTTTTAGCGTTCACTCTCCTAATACTTGGAGTTTGACAACTGGTTGACGCTGGTTGATACTCGAATGAATATAGGCACTTCTTGTCAACATCGATGCTTGTCTGAGTGAACTTTGGAGTACATAGCAACAACATAAGTATCTGTCCATCTGATCTTTTTGTGTAGTTCTACTGAAATCACCCAATGCAATGATTAGCTTGCGAGTTCAGGCTCCAAGTTACTCCTTTATAAAATTGGCAAACGGTAGCACAATGCCAAATTACCAATACATGACAAGCACAATAATCAGGATAAAGACCAATACCAACATGTGTGAGGTAGCATATCAATTACTTTTTCCTTTGACTGGAAGCCGAGATAAGCGAAGCGACTGATAGCGAAGGAAGAAAGCAGGCCCAAATTAGCGACTGACAGGAAAGGACGAAAGCTATCGAGGCAATGAAGCACCAAAAGTTTTTGTGCAGTTCCACCAAAATCGAGCATCCTTGTCGGCACATATATTGAGAGAGTGAGATTACTGTAATAGTGGGACTAGTTAATGAAACATACACTAACAAATAGAAGCACCCTCATTATCTTAATGGGTAAAGTTAGCAACATAGTAGTCTTGCTTAAAGAGAGGTATTAGTTTATTTAATCAGTGCCAATTAGCTCAACACTCAAAGCATTGCCATGTATCATAGGTTGCAAAACTTTAACGTGGAAAGATAAAGGAGTTTCTCATGACAGTAGCACGATACAAATAGGGATGACAGCAAACTAATATGGACGAAGGCCTTAGGCCTGTACCAACCTGAGGAAAAAAGCTTATTCATGTAGTCCCATAAGAGATGATAAAGCACTCACTGGAATCACTCAATAGTATATATTTTTGTGCACTTCAAATGTATGGTTGAAATCACTCTTGTTTACTAGTGCTGAGATTATATCGAAAGATTATCAAGAACTTCCAGCAGAATTAAAGCACAGGCTGGGATACAGTTCATTGTATTGTCTTGTGTAGTTCCACTAAAATGTATGATTGGCACAACATGATCCCTGTTTGCACAAGTAGGAACAAGGTGAAACCTTCATTAGCTTAGTGAGAAAGGACAAAAAGGCATTAGCATATTATTTTAACAATAGCATCAAATTCATGATGGACAATACGCAAAACATTGCCTCATTGAACCAATGGCAATAAATTGACATGCAAAACAATAGCACTATTATGTCATGACACTAATAATATTCCCTCCCCGCTCCACCACATGATTCACCTCCATAGGCAAACATACACACATACATGATTCAACATAGGGTGCTACTAAAGATTTGTTTAACTCCGACAAGAAAATTAGGCAACAATAAATTAGTGGTACTTAAGTACTCCTAATTAATTAAGTGAGATGGCAGAAGTGGAAGGGCTCCCTGGAGGATCATCTCACATGTAAGGTAGTCGTTGCCGGAGCCCTTGAATGGCCTCGAATGAGGCCTCTGGCTTCAGCAAGATCGCCTTGGCACTGTTTATTCTTCTTCCTCCTCCTCTTCATGCTCTGTTTCCCATTCTCCTCACTAGTTGGTGAAACCAAGTACATGATTGGCCTTCTATTTCAGAATTGGTTTTGTCAGTGAGGGAGTACAAGTGTACTAGTAAAAAATAGCATTATTTTCTCATGGCAGTTGCAAAATAGAGATGAACACATGCATTAAATATCATTCTTACCTAAAGGAAGGTTATGGTGCCAATATGGATGATGAGGATTGGAACACAGATCTCCCTTTGTGCAGTTCCACTGAAATGAACCAGCTGTTCCATTCTGACATTCCAGTTAAACAACACAAAAGTCACTGCTTTTAAGAGGACCTTTTAAGAAGAGTTTTGTGCAGTGCACCAAAAGGTCACAACAGCAACCAGGTGAAATGGATATCCCTGTTTACACAAAAAGCTACAGAGGAAACAGTCAGAGTCTCAAACAATTACAGGCAAAAACATTTGGCTAAACTTGTCATGGCTTATAACAGTGGCATGGCTTCATTTTTACCACGGGCATTAGATTAAGAACAGCTAAATATTTGGTATAAGGGCATGGGACAGTGGGTGCACCAGCAGTCCAGCACCATGTACCTAAACAGGGGCATAAAGTGGTGATTCATAGTTTGTTGCCCCGAGAAACAAACATCCAAGAAACATATCTGGGTTGGTCCCATTTTTTTCACTCTAGCCACCTACTCCTATGTGTGGATATCAAATCTAGTCCTAGTCATACCACTGTGTTCAGCGTTACCCCTATATTTCCCTTTTCGACCAAGAGATCGGTTGGATGACCAATCTGTACTACTTTCACCCCCTTTCCTTCCTGTTTGTACCAAGTCCGATGTACCATGTTTGGTTCTAGGCCTAGTATTGCCATATTTTGCCACACATTTTTGCCAACCATGCCTAAGTTTAGGGGTTGTTTGGTTCTAGGCCTAGTATTGCCATATTTTTCCACAAAATGAAAGCCACAAGTTGGCAAGCCTAAGGGAATCTTGCCACACGTTTTGTGTGTATGCCATGTGGGGCTCAAGTATGGCTTGCCTAAGGTGTGGCTTGAACCAAACGCTCACCTAAGTTAGTCAAAATTGCCTAACCTTAGGTGTGGCAACCTTTGGCAAAGTTAGTCACAAACCAAACAGCCCCTTCTTGTTTGAACCAAGTACAAGATTTGACTCCATGAAGTAGCTTTACCTCTAACAATAGAAGAAAAAAATAGGTGAGTTGGACCATCCGATCGAGAGGGGCTGAGAGGTAGAAAATGATGCACATGCAGCGACGTAGTGAGCTGGGGAAGTAGAGCTAAGGCGGTTTCGAAGGAAGATATACCTGAAGGTCGTCAGGATGTGGATAGGTGGGCGGCGGGAGGCCAGATCCGCCCACACTAGGGCAACTGCGAAGGGATCAGAGGACTTCCCGCGCCAGCGCTCGGCCAAAGATAACGGTGCAGCCGGCAGTGAATCTCCTCCATCGCTGTCGACGACGGCCTAAATGCTGCCCCTCCTCCCCTTCACCAGCGGAGGGGGATACGTCCGGATCTGTAACCAGTGGTGAGGATAGAAAGACAATGTTTTTTGAAGGGAGAAAGACAGTGTTACCACCCCTATCTTGTTTAGATCTGGAGAGGATAAGAGTGTGAATAGAGCAACCCTAGTAAGCAAGCGCGGAGGCTCCGGCCTATATATACGTAGTGGGGTAGTTTTCCCTTTTCACTCCATCAAAACAATCGTTTAAAATTGTGTACTACGTGCCAGGTCGCCGTTTTTTAGTTGTTGATTGTTTTTTGAGATAGCTACCCGCTTGTTCCAAGTGGTGTTACGGTGTGCCAGGTCGCACTTTGTATCGTTCAAGTTTGGTACAAGTCCCTCCATTAAATGAACAACCACCCCCTCGTAAAAATTGTGAACAAGCCCATGGCTCGGAAACGCGGGTTGCCCCAACTTGCATTATTAATTATATTTTCTACTCCCTCCATTCCTAAATATAAGTCCTTTTTATTAGCCACACCTAAGACAAGATTTTTTTATTAGCAGTGAACCCCACATGTCATAGACACAAAAAGTGTGGCAAGATTCTTAGGCAAGCCAAAGTGTGTCTAACAATTTGAGCAACTCAAGTTAGGCAAGTGTGGCAAGTGTGGGAAAAATAATGTGGCAACATAAGACAAACATAGTCACAATCCAAACAGCCCCGTAATTTTTTGTGACATGCATGAAAATTTGGTTAGTTAAATTTATAGTCAAAATTTGGCAAGGCGCATCAAATCAACACATGCAAGTATCAAAAGGGAAGTCACGGCGTGCATGCATGCGTTGTACTCCCTCCGTTTCCAAATATAAGTCTTTTTAGAGATTGCAACAAGTGACTACATACGAAGCAAAATATGACTACATACATTCGTATGTAGTAGTCCATTTGAAATGTGTAAAAAGACTTATATCGAGTGCAATGCTTTGATGTGTCGCGTCAACTCGTACAAGACCGAGAAGTTTGATTACTACAACGCCCTTGATAACCCACAAGTATAGGGGATCACAACAGTTTTCGAGGGTAGAGTATTCAACCCAAATTTATTGATTTGACACAAGGGGAGCCAAATAATATTCTCAAGTATTAGCAGTTGAGTTGTCAATTCAACCACACCTGGATAACTTAATATCTGCAGCAAAGTGTTTAGTAGCAAAGTAATATGATAGTAGTGGTAACGGTAGCAAAAGGTAACGATAGCAAAAGTAATATTTTTGGTCTTTTGTAGAGAGGATAACAATAGCAATGGAAAAGTAAATAAGCGAAGAACAATATATGGAAAGCTCGTAGGCAATGGATCGGTGATAGAGAATTATGCCGGATGTGGTTCATCATGTAATAGTTATGACCTAGGGTGACACAGAACTAGCTCCAGCTCATCAATGTAATGTAGGCATGTATTCCGAATATAGTCATACATGCTTATGGAAAAGAACTTGCATGACATCTTTTGTCCTACCCTCTCGTGGCAGCGGGGTCCTAGCGGAAACTAAGGGATATTAAGGCCTCCATTTAATAGAGTATCGGACCAAAGCATTAACACATAGTGAATACATGAACTCCTCAAACTACGGTCATCACTGGGAGTGGTCCCAATTATTGTCACTTTGGGGTTGCCGGATCATAACACATAGTAGGTGATTATAGACTTGCAAGATAGGATCAAGAACTCACATATATTCATGAAAACATAATAGGTTCAGATCTGAAATCATGGCACTCGGGCCCTAGTGACAAGCATTAAGCATAGCAAAGTCATAGCAACATCAATCTTAGAACATAGTGGATACTAGGGATCAAACCCTAACAAAACTAACTCGATTACATGATAAATCTCATCCAACCCATCACCGTCCAGCAAGCCTACAATGGAATTACTCACGCATGGTGGTGATCATCATGAAATTGGTGATGGAGGATGGTTGATGATGACGACGGCGACGGATTCCCCTCTCTGGAGCCCCGAACGGACTCCAGATCAGCCCTCCCGAGAGGAGTTTAGGGCTTGGCGGTGGCTTCGTATCGTAAAATGCGATGAATCCTTTTCTCTGATTTTTTCTCTTCGAACACGAATATATAGAGTTGGAGTTGATGTCGGAGGAGCTCCAAGGGGCCCACGAGGTAGGGGGGGCGTGCCCAGGGGGGCAGGCGTGCCCCCACCCTCGTGGCTAGGGTGTGGCCCCCTGGCCTTGATCTTTTGCCAGTATTTTTTATCATTTCCAAAAATAATCTCTACGGAGTTTCAGGTCATTCCAAGAAATTTTGTTTCTGCACATAAATAACACCATGGCAATTCTGCTAAAAACAGCGTCAGTCCGGGTTAGTTCCATTCAAATCATGCAAGTTAGAGTGCAAAACAAGGGCAAAAGTGTTTGGAAAAGTAGATACGATGGAGACGTATCAACTCCCCCAAGCTTAAACCTTGGCTTGTCCTCAAGCAATTCAGTTGATAAACTGAAAGTGAAAAAGAAGAACTTTTACAAAGTCTGTTTGCTCTTGTTGTTGTAAATATGTAAAGCCAACATTCAAGTTTTCAGCAAATATTATGAACTAACCATATTCACAATAACTCTTAGGTCTCATGTTTACTCATATAAATGGCATAATCGCGAGCAATAATAATAAATCTTGGATGACAACACTTTCTCAAAACAATCATAATATGATATAACAAGATGGTATCTCGCTAGCCCTTTATGAGACCGCAAAATATAAATGCAGAGCACCTTTAAAGATCAAGGACTGACTAGACATTGTAATTCATGGTAAAAGAGATCCAGTCAGGTCACACTCAATGTAAACTAACAGTAATGAATGCAAATTATAGTGGTGCTCTCCAACTGGTGCTTTTCAATAAGAGGATGATGACTCGACATAAAAGTAAAAAGATAGGCCCTTCGCAGAGGGAAGCAGGGATTTGTAGAGGTGCCAAAGCTCGGTTTTGAAATACAAATGAATAATATTTTGAGCGGCATACTTTCATTGTCAACATAACAACCAAGAGATGGCGATATCTTCCATGCTACACACATTATAGGCGGTTCCCAAATAGAATGGTAAAGTTTATACTCCCCCTCCACCAACAAGCATCAATCCATGGCTTGCTCGAAACAACGAGTGCCTCCAACTAACAACAGTCCTGGGGGAGTTTTGTTTGCAATTATTTTGATTTGATTTGCATAAAGCATGGGACTGGGCATCCCGATGACCAACCATTTTCTCGTGAATGTGGAGCGGAGTCCACTCCTCTTGAGAATAACCCGCCTAACATGGAAGATACAGACAACCCTAGTCGATACATGAGCTATTCGAGCATACAAAACAAAATGTTTATTTGAAGGTTTAGAGTTTGGCACATACAAATTTACTTGGAATGGTAGGTAGATACCGTATATAGGTAGGTATGGTGGACTCATATGGAATAACTTTGGGGTTTATGGGATTGGATGCACAAGCAATATTCCCGCTTAGTACAGGTGAAGGCTAGCAAAAGACTGGGAAGCGACCAGCTAGAGAGCGACAATAGTCAAGAACATGCATTAAAATTAATCAACACCGAATGCAAGCATGAGTAGGATATAATGCACCATGAACATAAATATCGCAGAGGCTATGTTTATTTTGTTTCAACTACATGCGTGAACATGTGCCAAGTCAAGCCACTCGAATCGTTCAAAAGAGGATACCACCCTATCATACCACATCACAACCATTTTAATGGCATGTTGGCGTGCAAGGTAAACCATTATAAGCTCCTAGCTAATTAAGCATGGCATAAGCAACTATAATGTCTAATTGTCATTGCAAACATGTTTATTCATAATAAGCTGAATCAGGAACGATGAACTAATCATATTTACAAAAACAAGAGAGGTCGAGTTCATACCAGCTTCTCCCATCTCAATCGGTCCATCATATATTGTCATAATTGCCTTTCACTTGCACGACCGAATGATGTGAATAATAATAATAGTGCATTTGCATTGGACTAAGCTTGAATCTGCAAGCATTCAATAAATAGGAGAAGACAAGGCAATATGGGATCTTTTATCAGATCAACAATAATGCAAATAAGAGCCACTTTAACAATTTAGTTATGGTCTTCTCCTATCGACCCCCAAAGAAAAGAAAAGAAATAAAACTATTTACACGAGAAAGCTCCCAACAAGCAAAAGAAGAATAGGAAATCTTTTTTGGGTTTTCTTTTTAATTACTACTACTACAGGAATAGGAATTAAAGCTAGCTAAAAGCTACAACTAATTTTTTTGTGGTTTTTCTTAAGGTTTATTAAACACACAAGAAGAAATCATAAAAAATAAACTAGCATGGATATTACAATGAAAAAGTATGAGCACCGACATCTAGCAATGAGTGTGTGAACATGAATGTAATGTCGGTGATAAATACGTACTCCCCCAAGCTTAGGCTTTTGGCCTAAGTTGGTCTATGGCCACGGCTGGCCTGGCAGATATCCAAAGTAATAGTTGGGGTCGTACTGCAAAGAAGAAGACTCTGATTGCCACTGGTTGGCAATCATCTCTGGATCCCACTGGTAATTATACTGTCGTGGAGGATCAAATTGTGGTTCCGACTCTGGCTCTGTGGCTGATGTAGGGTTCCGGTAAGCGTGAATAGCCTCCAGCGGGACGAGATACTAGCCTGTAGATAAATCAAACAAGGAAGGAGCAGGCAAGGTGATAGTCTCAGGATGATGTTTATCAAAGAACAATTTGTATTTAAGCTCCCCTTCCCTATTCTTTACAATAAAATCATGCGCTTCCATACTCTTATAATCTAAATAAACAGTAGGTAACAATTTTTCTTCTTTTTCATAGTGCCTAATAGGTATGTTATAGTATGCAGCAAGGCATGAAGCATAGACACCTCCAAAGATGGGGCCCTTTGTACGGTTCAGACTTAACCGTTTAGCAATAATACCGCCCATACTAACAGAGTCGTCACAGAATAAACCATGGAACAAAATAATAATATCAATATCACTAAGGTTTCCACAGTTTCCGCGACCAATTAAGCAACGACTAGCAAATATTGCAAAGTAGCGTAAAACAGGAAAATGTATGCTAGTGATTCTTGCATCGGAAACTTTCCTAGTTTCCCCTACAGTAATAGTGTCAATAAACCCGTCCACATCTGTACGATGTGGTTCCTCTAAGCTACCCTCTCAAGGTATTTTGCAAACCCTGCAGAATTCATATAGTGGCATCTTCTTAACCACATCATATAAATGAAACTCTACTGAAGGAGGTGATTCCCTAGGATAATACCAGAAGTTTTGCACAAAAGTATTGGTGAGTAAGAGATACTGTTCGCATCGGTTGCGGGGGAAGTCAGTGAGGCCTGCATTCTTAGCCAATTCATAAAAATCATCATAAATCCCGGCTGCTCTCAAGAAATCACCAGAAGGCCATTCACATGGCCGAACCTCCGCGGTGCGAGGCAGATTATATTTGGGCCTCTCTGCTTCTTCATTTTGCTTTTCCTTTGAGCTTCGGCTCGATGAGCCCCTCAAAAATCTCTTCATTATTTTCTCAACAGGGATATGCACATCCCCAACAATAATAATTTCTTCTTGACAGTAGGAAGAGGAAATTCAAAGCCTCCAAAAATAATCGATGGAAATTTTCCAATAGAATTGATACTGTGAAGTTGAGGTTGTTTCCTCGGAAAGTGTACCGTATGATCATTACCATTAACATGAAAAGTGACATTGCCTTTGGTGCAATCCATAACAGACCCTGCAGTATTCAAAAGATTCTTCCAAGAATAATAGGCATACTATCGTCCTTGGGAATATCAAGAATAACAAAGTCCGTTAAAATAGTAACGTTTGCAACCACAATAGGCACATCCTCACAAATAACGACAGGTATAGCAGTTGATTTATCAGCCATTTGCAAAGATATTCCGGTAGGTGTCAACTTATTTAAATCAAGTCTACGATATAAAGAGAGAGGCATAACACTGACACCTGCTCCAAGATCACATAAAGCAGTTTTAACATAGTTTCTTTTAATGGAGCATGGTATAGTTGGTACTCCGGAATCTCCTAGTTTCTTTGGTATTCCACCCTTAAAAGTATAATTAGCAAGCATGGTGGAAATTTTAGCTTCCGGTATCTTTCTTTTATTAGTAACAATATCTTTCATGTGCTTAGCATAAGGATTCATTTTAAGCATATCAGTCAAACGCATACGCAAAAAGATAGGTCTAATCATTTCAGCAAAGCGCTCAAAATCCTCATCATCCTTTTTCTTGGATGGCTTAGGAGGAAAAGGCATGGGTTTCTGAACCCAAGGCTCTCTTTCTTTATCATGTTTCCTAGCAACAAAGTCTCTTTTATCATAACGTTAATTCTTTGATTGTGGGTTATCAAGATCAACAACAGGTTCAGCTTCTACATCATTATCATTGCTAGGTTGAACATCAACATGAACATTATCATTAACATTATCACTAGTTTCATGTTCATTACCAGATTGTGTTTCAGCATCAGAAATAGAAATATCATTGGGATTCCCAGGTGTGTCCATAACAGGTTCACTAGAAGCATGCAAAGTCCTATCATTTTTCTTTTTCTTCCTTTTAGAAGGACTAGGTGCATCTATATTATTTCTCTGAGAATCTTGCTCAATTCTCTTAGGATGGCCTTTAGGATACAAAGGTTCCTGAGTCATTTTACCACCTCCAGTCATAACTCTAACAACATTATCATTTTTCTTACTATTTAATTCATTGAGCAAATCATTCTGAGCTTTAAGTACTTGTTCTACTTGAGTGGTAACCATAGAAGCATGTTTACTAATGAGTTTAAATTCACCTTTAACTCTAGACATATAATCACCCAAGTGTTCAATCATATAAGCATTTTGTTTCAATTGTCTACCAAAATAAGCATTGAAGTATTCTTGCTTAACCATAAAGTTATCAAACTCATCCAAACATTGGCTAGCAAACTTAGTAGGAGGGATTTCAGCTTTATCATATCTATAGAGAGAATTTACCTTTACTACCTGTGTCGGGTTATCAAGACCATGTGTTTCTTCAATAGGTGATGGATTAAAACCATATATTTCTTCAACATGCGGTAAATTAAGACCATGTATTTCTTCAATAGGAGTTAATTCTTAACATCTTCAGCTTTGATACCCTTTTCTTTCATAGATTTCTTTGCCTCTTGCATATCTTTAGGACTGAGAAATAGAACACCCCTTCTCTTCGGAGTTGGTTTAGGAATAGGCTCAGGAGTTGGCTCAGGAAGTGTCCAATTATTTTCATTTGTCAACATATTATTCAATAGAATTTCAACTTCATCCGGTGTTCTTTCCTTGAAAACAGAACCAGCACAACTATCCAGGTAATCTCTGGAAGCATCGGTTAGTCCATTATAAAAGATATCAAGTATTTCATTTTTCTTAAGAGGATGATCAGGCAAAGCATTAAGTAATTGGAGAAGCCTCCCCCAAGCTTGTGGGAGACTCTCTTCTTCAATTTGCACAAAATTATATATATCCCTTAAGGCAGCTTGTTTCTTATGAGTAGGGAAATATTTAGCAGAGAAGTAATAAATCATATCCTGGGGACTACGCACACAACCAGGATCAAGAGAATTAAACCATATCTTAGCATCACCCTTTAATGAGAATGGGAACATTTTAAGGATATAAAAGTAGCGAGTTCTCTCATCATTAGTGAACAGGGTGGCTATATCATTTAATTTAGTAAGATGTGCCACAACAATTTCAGATTCATAGCCATAAAAAGGATCAGATTCAACCAAAGTAATTATATCAGGATCAATAGAGAATTCATAATCCTTATCAGTAACAAAGATAGGTAAAGTAGCATAAGCAGGATCATATTTCATTCTAGCATCCAAAGTTTTTTGTTTAATCTTAGCTAATAATTTCTTAAGATCACATCTATCATTGCAAGCAAGAAAGTCTCTTTTAGTTTCTTCATCCATAACATAGCCCTCAGACACAACAGGTAATTCATATTTATTAGGAGAGCCTTCATCATCACTTTCATCAATATTATCAGTTTCAATAATTTCATTCTCTCTAGCCCTAGCAAGTTCTTCATCAATAAATTCACCAAGTGGCACAGTAGTATCAAGCATAGAAGTAGTTTCATCAGAAGTATCATGCATAGCAGAAGTGGCATCATCAATAATATGCGACATATCAGAAGAAGGTCTAGGTGTCGCAGCTTACTCAAAACAGAAGATGAATCAAGTGCAGAGCTAGATGGCAGTTCCTTACCTCCCCTCGTAGTTGAGGGATAATTTTTTGTTTTCGCATCTTTCAAGTTCTTCATAATGACCAGCAGATATAAATCCCAAGTGGCTCAAAGAATAGAGCTATGCTCCCCGGCAACGGCGCCAGAAAATAGTCTTGATAACCCACAAGTATAGGGAATCGCAACAGTTTTCGAGGGTAGAGTATTCAACCCAAATTTATTGATTTGACACAAGGGGAGCCAAAGAATATTCTCAAGTATTAGCAGCTGAGTTGTCAATTCAACCACACCTAGATAACTTAATATCTGCAGCAAAGTGTTTAGTAGCAAAGTAATATGATAGTAGTGGTAATGGTAGCAAAAGGTAACGATAGCAAAAGTAATATTTTTGGTGTTTTGTAGTGAGGATAACAATAGCAACGGAGAAGTAAATAAGCGAAGAACAATATACGGAAAGCTCGTAGGCAATGGATCGGTGATAGAGAATTATGCTGGATGCGGTTCATCATGTAACAATCATAACCTAGGGTGACACAGAACTAGCTCCAGTTCATCAATGTGATGTAGGCATGTATTCTGAATATAGTCATACATGCTTATGGAAAAGAATTTGCATGACATCTTTTGTCCTACCCTCCCGTGGCATCGGGGTCCTAGCGGAAACTAAGGGATATTAAGGCCTCATTTTAATACAGTACCGAACCAAAGCATTAACACATAGTGAATACATGAACTCCTCAAACTACGGTCATCACCGGGAGTGGTTCCGATTATTGTCACTTCGGGGTTGCCGGATCATAACACATAGTAGGTGACTATAGACTTGCAAGATAGGATCAAGAACTCACATATATTCATGAAAACATAATAGGTTCAGATCTAAAATCATGTCACTCAGGCCCTAGTGACAAGCATTAAGCATAGCAAAGTCATAGCAACATCAATCTCATAACATAGTGGATACTAGGGATCAAACCCTAACAAAACTAACTCGATTACATGATAAATCTCATCCAACCCATCGCCGTCCAGCAAGCCTACGATGGAATTACTCACGCACGGTGGTGAGAATCATGAAATTGGTGATGAAGGATGGTTGATGATGACGACGGCGACGGATTCCCTCTCCGGAGCCCTGAGCGGACTCCAGATCAGCCCTCCCGAGAGAGTTTAGGGCTTGGCGGTGGCTCCGTATCGTAAAACGCGACGAATCCTTTTCTATGAATCCTTTTCTCTGATTTTTTTCTCTCTCCGAACACGAATATATAGAGTTGGAGATGAGGTCGGAGGAGCTCCAGGGGGCCCACGAGGTAGGGGGCGCGCCCCCACCCTCGTGGCTAGGGTGTGGGCCCCTGGCCTTGACTTTTGCCAGTATTTTTTTATTATTTCCAAAAATAATCTCCATGGAGTTTCAGGTCATTCCGAGAACTTTTGTTTCTGCACATAAATAACACCATGTCAATTCTACTGAAAGCAATGTCAGTCCAGGTTAGTTCCATTCAAATCATGCAAGTTAGAGTCCAAAACAAGGGCAAAAGTGTTTGGAAAAGTAGATACGACGGAGACGTATCAGCCCTCTCCCTCGCGGACTGAGCTCCGGCGCCTTAACTGCACCTGCCTTTGGCTGCATGACAGGTGGGCCAACCACCTGTTGGGCCCACCTGTCATAGACGCAAAGGCAGGAGTAGTAAGTCAATGAAGCTGCGTCCCTCCCTCGCGCATGAGTGTGGTGGCTGGCAGGACTAGTAGGAGCTTTCGCTACATGCTTCTTGACGATGGCGAACTTGCGATGGAGTTGACCATCATGTCGTCCATGCGAGAGGCGAAGCCGACGTCGGCGAGGGCTACGACACCGGCAGTCGCCAGCACCGTCTGGAAACGCTGCACGGTGTGGGGCCGTGGGCCGGTGCTTTGGATGATTTGGCACAACCGACTGCCGCTCGCGACCATCGTCTCCATAGGTGCTTCTGGCTTCTGGTCACTTGGTCTTGGATTGGAGTGAGCAGTGTTGCGGACAGACTAAGGAGTAGATGGATTGGAATGGTGGGGCGCCTTTATATGAGAATCCAAACTCTGCTGCATTCACATTGTGCTGGCTCTATTCTAGTTCTCCAATTAATTCCCTCTGCATGTAGAGTAATTTGTGGATGCATCATTGACTGTTCAACGTCTCAGGAACTGCTACCCTCTCCCTCCTTGGCATTCAAGCACCAATGTAGGCGACTGCCGCTCGTGTCTATCGCGTGTCAGGAGACGTCCCCATCGACGACGAGGTGCCTATGGTGACCTCGTAAATTTCAAGATGATAGTACTAGTATACTCAATATTGTGCACCGCGACCAAGGCTGAGAGGAAAACGAGAGAACTACGTATTTATTTATGGTGTAGATTCACTCATTTTGCTCCATATGTACTCCGTCTCGGTGTAGTCTAGTCACTTGTTGAAATCTCTAGAAAGGCAAATTCTCCTTTCTGGTTTACAAGGCTATACTAGCAAGTACTCCCTCTGTACAAAAATACTTGTCATCATAATGGATAAAAAAGATGTATCTAGAACTAATATACATTTAGATACATCCCCTTTTATTCATTTTGATGACAAGTATTTCCGGGCGGAGGGAGTACTACAATAGTGGGCTCACATAGCAATTTTGTCTCATGCAAGAGGCTGGCTATATGCGTGCTCCAAGGTTCGCAACTGCCACATTCGGGTTGCACTTGGCTCTTCGCCTCTTCGAGAAGACGAACAATGATGTTACTACTACTGCTTCTACAGTATCGGATCCACTGCTGCATGTCCGTCCACTGCGAGCGGGAGGGATAGCTTGTTGTAGTACTATAAGAAAAAGCCTGTCCTCGTCTGCAAACCACCACGCGCATGGGTGAGGGAGAAGGCGTGTAGTAGTAAAATCAAGCTTCTCCTCGTTGTACGAGTTGACGCTGAAAGACCCGCAATGTACAATACTCCATTTGCTGCAACCTCTAACATTTACCCCACCACAAATTAAAATATATATTCTTGTCTTGACCAGATGAGCGTGCAAACTAGAATCACCAGGATGACAGGTAGGGCCAGAAGATTACTTTAATCAAAAAGAATATAGCATGGAGCCGACCCCAACGATTTTAAGCTTACAACCACAGTACACGCTATCCTAGACTACTCTACACATGAAACTGCCACACGAGCGTCCGGGCTGCGCTTGGCTTTTCGCCTCTTCAGGAGTACTACTGCAGTGGAGGAGTACTACAATATTCTTCTGGCCATCTGACACCGATTGAACTGCTGCATGTCCACCGCATACCGGAGAGAGAGCGTGTAGCGAACGAAGAAGCTTCTCCTAGTCCTGCCAGCCATCACGCTCATGGGCGAGGGAGGGACGCAACTTCATTGACTTACTGCTCCTGCCTTTGCGTCCATGATAGGTGGGCCCAACAGGTCGGTGGCCCACCTTTCATACAGCCAAAGGAAGGTGCGGTTAAGGCGAGAGGGCGTTGTAGTAATCAAACTTCTCAGTCTTGTACGAGTTGACGCGACACATCAAAGCACTGCACTCGATATATTTCAATAATTTGCGTTTACCGATGCATTAATTACAACGCATGCTTGCATGTAGTGACTCTCCTTTTGATACTTGCATGTGTTGATTTAATGCACCTTGAAGTAGTATAAAATATGTGACGGTAAAGCTTTGTAATACCCCGGCCCTAATAAAGCGAGAGATGCTTGTGCACGAGGAGGGCGAGATCATGCAGACGGAACAAGACCCGACGATGGAGCTCTCTATGGTCTCGGTGGACCTCACCTTGTGCCTCTTGTGCCTTCGCCCCTTGAAGCCTCCAGTGTATGAGGTTAGAATACACCTTGTCCGTTTGGCTGATCGAGCAAGGTGCAGGTTTCTTGATTGATGTGTTTTTCGATTGATTTGTGCAGTGCAAGGGAGGGCGCCTGGCTTGCGCGAACTGCCGCGTCGAGCGCCTCGGGAACCAGCGGCAGTGCCAGAAGTGCGAGCGTGGCGGTGGATTCGACGTGCGGAACACGGCAGTGGACGCCGTCCTCTCCTCGGTGAGGGTGGAGTGCCCACACGAAGGCTGTGGGCTCTACGTCACTTACCACAAGCTTGCCGATCACTAGAGCGTGTGTCCGCTCGCGCCCTGCAAATGCCCCGTGCCCATCTGTGGCTATGAAGGCCCGCCGCCGGTGCTCTCCCACCACATCAGCACCGTGCATCCCATGCCCATGCACAGGATCCAGTATGGCAAGGCGCTCCAGCTGCAAGTGCCACTGTCGGAGCCACGGCTCTTGCTGTTTGCGGAGGAGAACGACCGCGTGCTTTTCTTGGTCGGCGGCATGCTTGACATCGGCGCGCCTATCGCCGTGTCGGTCGTCTGCATCAGAGCGGGGGCGTCCCCACTGCCGCACTACGTGGCCAAGCTATGGGCGAATGGCTCGCCGGGGGAGCCCAAAGGCAGGACCGACACCGTCAAGGTGGAAATGGAGGTGACAAGCAGCAGGGATCCCGGTGACATCACCGTGCAAGAGCTGACCTACTTCACAGTTCCGCCTAAGCTGCTGGCCGGGGCTAAGCTGGTGTCCCTCCACATTCAGATTGACAAGCTCACGTCCTAAATGATTCTACAGTGCCTCCTGTTTATCTTAGTAATATGCTAATATAGGGGTTAGCTCGGTCTACTTTAGCTTAAGAGATGGTGGGTTTGGTGGTGATGCAGCAATTACCTCGACATCAGATCAACAGTGAAAGTAATTTCGAACAGTCGAATGGATATTTTGTGTCTGTTGGATATAAAGATCCTTTGGGTAAGAAGTAACAGCTTATATGCTTTTTTTCGAAACGGAACAACGATACTAGTATAATTTTTGTTGACATGCAATAATATTTTCAAAACAGACGTCGGGCTATAGCTAGAAGGGCGGTTAGGACGTGGCATCGGCCCATACCGCGGTGACCCCCGATTGGGACGCACCGACTGTGGATTTTCTCCCTCGCCGATGTCGACCGCGTCTACGCAGAACATTGTTCCCTTCCCCCAGCTGCGGGATCAGGCTGGATATGTCACCAGCGGTGTGGCCACCGGTGTTCTATGCTTGTGAAGAGAGCAACCCAAGCAAGCAGGCTTGTAGGTTAGGCTCCTGCTAGTGTATATATAGTGGTTTTCCTTTTCTCTCCATATCAACCATTTTATATTGCGTACGTGTCATTGAAGAGTGAAATGATGGTTGGTTATTCCGAGTAACTTACTGTGTGATTTGACTGCTCCTTTAGTGGCCCCTACACGTACTCCCCCTACGTGTATGCAACAGTCACACGTACACATGGATGCAAAAACGCGCGCGACATCCTAATGCATGCATGTCCAAGCACACGACGGAACACACACGGTCACACTCAAGTGCTCAACCTACACGTGCATGCACACACATACTCAGCCAGGGTGAGCTAGTGACCGTATAAACACTGAAAAATGTATATATTGAGCGCAATGAGCGCATTATGAAGTCCACTGACCATATTTTTACAAATATACAGTGACATACAGTGTATTTATCTCATTTGAAATTAAGCCATATTAACCGGAGAGGAGGCAGTATGGACTAACATTACTTTGTTGTGTCCCGTCAACTTGCCGAATGAGGAGAAGCTTGCAGGACGGGAGAAGCTTGCACGCGCTGGCTCACAGGACAAGGAGAAACTTTTGACTAATGCAAGCTCTCCTTCGCTTAGGCGGTGGATGTGCAACAGTTAATTCGGTGTCAGATTGCCAGAAGCATACACTGTACTAGTACTATTATTGTTGCACTTCCAGAAGAGGCGAACAACCAAGCGCAAAGTTTACTAGTACTAGTACTACTACTATAGTCTATAGAGGTATGTACTATACTAGTACTAGGAACCAGATGGAGGAGCGTCTGCACTCTTATTATATTTTTAAAATGTGATAAAGCAATCTTCAACACATTTAGTTCTCTTCGAGGGTTCTCGCATGTGATAATGGAAGTTGATTGCATGGAACACTCGCCACAATTCTCGCTTAATTCTGGCTCATATCCTGTTACAAATAGGAGCGCTCGGTAATATTTCCTCTTTTTTTGCTATTCAGCATGTAAATAGGTCAGCAAACCTTGCAGCGGATCTTTGTGCGAACCATGCTTGCTGCACTTTGAATGTGGCCGAGAGCTGGCTTGATGAAACACCTCGCTTCCTACTTCTTTTTTTTCGGGGTACCTCGCTTCCTAGTAACCAGTGTCTTGGCTGATCGTCCTAAGAATGCTTATATATGAATAAAGATCTCTTATTTACCCGCAAAAAGATTAAGCCATATTAACTGGAAAGGAGGGAGTATGGACTAGCACTATGTAGGATCTAGAAGTAGATGTGTCTAGAGGGGGGTGATTAGACACTTAGTGCTAAAGTTGCAATTTTTAAGCTTTTTCGGTTTAAGTGGAGTTTAGGCACAATTTCAACACACACAATACATAACAAGCAAGCATGCAAAGAGTATATGAGCAGCGGAATGTAAAGCATGCAACTTGCGGGAATGTAAAGAGAATGGTTTGGAGAAACCAAACGCAATTGGAGACACGGATGTTTTTCCCGTGGTTCGGATAGGTGGTGCTATCCTACATCCACGTTGATGGAGACTTCAACCCACGAAGGGTAATGGTTGCGCGAGTCCACACAGGGCTCCACCCAAGGGCAACGGTTGCGCGAGTCCACACAGGGCTCCACCCACGAAGGGTCCACGAAGAAGCAACCACCCACAAAGGGTCCACGAAGAAGCAACCTTGTCTATCCCACCATGGCCATCGCCCACACAGGACTTGCCTCACTAGCGGTAGATCTTCACGAAGTAGGCGATCTCCTTGCCCTTACAAACTCCTTGGTTCAACTCCACAATCTTGTCGGAGGCTCCCAAGTGACACCTAGCCAATCTAGGAGACACCACTCTCCAAGAAGTAACAAATGGTGTGTAGGTAATGAACTCCTTGCTCTTGTGCTTCAAATGATAGTCTCCCCAACACTCAACTCTCTCTCATAGGATTTGGATTTGGTGGAAAGAAGATTTGAGTGGAAAGCAACTTGGGAAGGCTAGAGATCAAGATTCATATGGTAGGAATGGAATGTCTTGGTCTCAACACATGAGTAGGTGGTTCTCTCTCAGAACATATGAGTTGGAATGGTGTGTGTGTTCTGATGGCTCTCTCACTTAATGAGAAGGAGGTGGAGGGGTATATATAGCCTCCACACAAAATCCAACCGTTACACAGTTTTCCAATCTCGGTGGGACCGAATCAATAAACTCGGTCGGACCGAAAATGTAAACCTAGTGACCGTTAGTGATTTCGGTGGGACCGACTGGATCAACTCGGTGGGACCGATGTGCTAGGGTTAGGGTAAATCCAAAACTCGGTTTGACCGATTACTCAAACTCGGTGGGACCGATTTGGGTAATAAGTGAAACTGAGATTTGGTCAAGCAAACTCGGTGGGACCGATTGCATATCTCGGTGGGACCGAGAATATTGCAATGGGTAACAGAGAGTTTGCAAGCCCATCTCGGTGAGACCGAGATCCCATCGGTGAGACCGAACTGATTAGGGTTTGGCAGTGGCTTATGACAAGTGAACTCGGTGGCGCCGGATAGGAAGAATCGGTAGGACCGAGTTTGGCTTAGGGTTTAGGTCATATGTGGAAGTGGGAACGTAGCTGAGGGTTTTGGAGCATATCATTAAGCACATGAAGCAAGAGGCTCATTAAGCAACACCTCATCCCTCCTTAATAGTATTGGCTTTTCCTAAAGACTCAATGTGATCTTGGATCACTAAAATGTAAAATGAAGAGTCTTGAGCTTGAAGCTTTAGCCAATCCTTTGTCCTTAGCATCTTGAAGGAGTTCCCACAACCTTTAGTCCATGCCACTCCATTGTTGAACTTATCTGAAACATGCTAGATAGAAATGTTAGTCCAACAAGAGATATGTTGTCATCAATTATCAAAACCACCTAGGGAGCACTTGTGCTTTCAATCTCCCCCTTTTTGGTAATTGATGGCAACATACATCAAAGCTTTAGATAAAGATATAAAGAACAACAAGTAAAGCTTTGGAAGGACATGTAACAAGCATAGGCTCCCCCTACATGTATGCACTCATGTAAATATGAAATATAGAGGCATGTGAGCATAACCATGACAGAGTAGGCAATGTGTTACATGCATCTTGGCCATATGCATCAGAGCAAAAGATTATCAAGGAAAATACCTTCATGCTCATGAGTCCTTCTTGCAAACAGTATGTACATAAGCAAGAACTCCTCATACTCATGATTTTGATGCATATACTTACCTTGTGGTCTTGAGTTGGCTTAGGATGGAATGAACCTGCACAAACAAGGTTAGATAACACAGGTACGTCCACTAGCCAGAGCAAACAAAAGAAACCACAAGAATACCAAGACTGGGATGACATGTAGAGAGTGAGTACAAGGTACCACATAGAATTCAACATGTCCCCAAGAATAAAGATATGCAATGAATTTGACTAATTTCTTTCCCTTAGGTGTCTTGCTCCCCCTGAATCTTACATGGGATATTGGGAGAAGATAGGAAACAGAAAATCAGAGCTGAAGGATATGAATAGAACTAAATTCAAATGAGTTCATATGAACATGTCTTTCCCCCAAAAAGACATGTGGCATCTCTCCTCTTGAACATCAAGCATCTGGGATCCTTGAGTATTTTCTCTCTCTCCCCCTTAACAACATCTGGGATCCTTGAGACTTTCTCTCCCCCCTTGAGGTCTCTCTCTCCCCTTAATATTTTCTCTCTTGTAGGTTTGGTGTTTCTCTCCCTTGATGTGATCTCTCTCTCCTACAAGCTTTGATGTGATCTCTCTCTCCCCCTTTGACATCAATTTCCAAGAAGGTTTCTCCTGGAATCCGTCGAATAGGTTTGGTCCTTGAGATTCAGCACAAGGCAGAGGATAAAATTGTGATGCTTGTAGAGGACAAGATTCATTGAGTGGAGCTGGATCAGAAGAGATGTAGAACAAGCGGCAAACTGTTTTTCTGATTGCAAAGTCAGTGGCACTGAGTGGCATATTTCGGTGGTACCGAAAGGATTCGGTTGGACCGAAAATTGCAAGTCGGTGAAACCGAGTTTATACAGAGAAAAACACTTGTCACCTCAGCTCACTAGACATGTAGGATCTCACAAAGATTTGCAATGAATTACCTGAAGGATTTGCAAGGAATTTGATGCAGAAATATGCAGAACAAAAACAAAGAGAAAAGAGTGAAAGTTTCTAGATGAAGTTTTTTTTGTTTGAAAGAGAAGGAAACAAATATGCAAGGGACAAATGCAATAACTCAGAAAAGAACACAAGATAACTTCATCTAGAATTGGGCGGTGACATAGTCACCTATGTTAGAGTATATTGACTTAGGAGTCAAGTGAGAAAACTTGATCATAGGTCATACTCATCGTCTAAGCTCAAAATCGGGTTACCATTTTTCGTTTAAGCATTTTGATGTATTCACATCTTGTTGAGTTGCTTTGACTCATGTCTTGGAGTAAAGCTTCTCTAAGATGGAATGACATACCTTGGGTGGTGATGTGGTTCTTGCTCATGTAGTTGAACTTGTGTCGGTGCTCAAGGTTGATGTAGTTCATCAAGAGTTGGGAGCACCACTTGGAGTTTGAGTTCATCTACCTACATGGGTTAGTTCTTGCAAGGAAGAGCACTTGTGTATCCAAAAATGACAATCATGAAGCTTAACATAGAATTTGTCAAAGGATATGTTTGAATGGTTTTGTGCTTCCTTGTCTTCAACCACTATTGTGTAGAGTCTTGGTGATGTAGAGATTGCTCAAGATGTGAGTGAGTCGCAATCTCATGGAATTAGATTCAACCAAGCACCTACATGGGTTAGACAACATGCAAGGTGCAAATATATCCAAGACATAAGATAGTTATCATAAGAGATATATCATGGATTAGTCATAAGCTCATGTCTTGCATGTATCCAATGGAGTTTCTACTCCAAGTTCGAAGCATCAATGATGTTCAATTCTCCTCTCAACCTGCAAAACACTTTCTCATCAAGCGGTTTAGTGAATATATCCGCTAATTGCTTATCGGTGCGAACATGCTTAAGATTGATGTCACCCTTAGCAACATGATCTCGAATGAAATGATGACGAACTTCAATATGCTTAGTTCGAGAATGTTGTACAGGATTATGACCAATTTTGATAGCACTTTCATTGTCACAAAGCAGTGGAACATGTTTCACATAAATCCCATAATCTTTAAGAGTTTGGGTCATCCAAAGTAATTGAGCACAACATGAACCAGCGGCAATGTATTCCGCTTCGGCGGTGGATAAGGATACCGAGTTTTGTTTCTTGGAAGACCAAGACACAAGAGATCTACCAAGAAATTGACAAGTACCCGAAGTGGACTTTCTATCAACCTTGTCTCCGGCATAATCCGAGTCGGAATAGCCAACAAGATCAAAAGAAGACCTCTTAGGATACCAAATGCCAAAATTTGGTGTATGGATTAAATATCTCACTATCCTTTTCACAGCCTTAAGATGACAATCTTTAGGAGCAGCTTGATATCGTGCACACATGCACACACTTAGCATAATATCGGGACGTGAAGCACATAGGTATAACAATGAACCAATCATAGAGCGATAAACCTTTTGATCAACAGGTTCACCATCTTTGGTCAAATCATTATGTCCACTAGTAGGCATGGGTGTAGACATACCTTTGCATTCTTGCATATTGAACTTCTTGAATAAGTCCTTGGTGTACTTTGTTTGAGAGACAAATGTACCTTCCTTAGTTTGCTTGATTTGCAACCCGAGAAAGAATTTGAGTTCACTCATCATAGACATCTCAAACTTCTCTGACATTAGCTTTCCAAACTTTTCACTAAAGAGAGGGTTAGTTGAACCAAATATGATATCATCAACATAAATTTGGCATACAAATAGTTCTCCATTAACCCTTTTAGTAAAAAGAGTAGAATCAATTTTACCAATTTCAAAACCACTTGTAGTAAGGAACTTGGTCAAGCATTTATACCATGCTCTAGGAGCTTGTTTAAGACCATAAAGAGCTTTGTGAAGTTTGTAAACATGATTTGGTTTCTTAGGATTGACAAAGCCGGGAGGTTGTTTGACATAAACTTCCTCCTCTATTTCACCATTTAGAAAAGCACTTTTAATGTCCATTTGGTACAAGGTGATATTATGGTGATTAGCATAGGCAAGTAAGATGCGAATGGACTCAAGTCTAGCAACGGGAGCATACGTCTCACCATAGTCCATACCTTCGACTTGTGTGTACCTTGGGCGACGAGACGTGCTTTGTTGCGAACCACTTGTCCATCTTCATCTTGCTTGTTGCGAAACACCCATTTGGTACCAATGATGTTGTGGTTGTTGTCGGGCTTCTCAACCAATGTCCAAACTTGGTTTCTCTCAAAATTATGTAGCTCTTCATGCATAGCGTTTATCCAATCCGGATCTTCCAATGCTTCTTCAACCTTCATTGGTTCAATGCTAGAGATGAATGAATAGTTTTCACAAAAGTTAGCTAAACGAGTTTTTGAGCGAGTGATTCTCCCGGTTTGTATATCATTGAGGATTTGCTCGACGGGATGATCTTTGGCAATTCTTGCTCGAACTCGTGAGAGCTTTTGCTTGGGTCTTCGTTGAACATCTTCTTCATCTTGTTCTTCTTCTTGGCCTTCTTCATTGTTGACGTCGTCGTTCTCTTGTCGTGGTGGAGAAGGAGGTTGTTGATGTTCGTCTTGACGTACTTCCTCGTTTTCTTCATCTTGGTGTGTCCCACTTGTGGATGCTTCCGTGTCGATTCTTGGTTCACCTTGTCGTGAAGTAGAAGCTTCCACTTGGACGGATGAAGTACTCTCCTTCACCTCCGTTGGACGAATTTTGCCAATGGACAAGTCTTGAATTGCTTCTGAAGGGTCTTTGTCTCCTACATCAATTGGCAATTGCTCTACTTGCGAGCCATTAGATTCATCAAACTTCACATCTACCGTCTCTTCAACCTTTCGGGTGAAATTGTTGTAGACACGGTAAGTGTGAGAGTTTGAGCCATAACCAAGTAGAAAACCTTCATGAGATTTAGGAGCAAACTTTGAACGACGATGCTTATCAAGAATGTAGCACTTTGAGCCGAATACTCGAAAGTATCCAACTTGAGGCTTGTTACCGGTGAGGAGCTCGTATGCCGTCTTGCCGAGTAGCTTGTGAAGATATAAGCGATTTGTTGCGTGACAAGCTGTCTCAACCGCTTCTGCCCAAAAGTGCTTTGGCGTCTTGTATTCATCAAGCATCGTTCTTGCCATTTCGATGAGCGTCCGGTTCTTCCTCTCAACAACTCCATTTTGTTGAGGTGTGTACGTAGCCGAGAACTCGTGTGAAATCCCTTCTTCGTCAAGAAAGGTGTCCACATTTGCGTTCTTGAACTCTGTTCCGTTGTCACTCCGAACCTTCTTGATCTTCACATCAAACTGATTTTGGGCCTTCCTAGCGAAGTTTCTGAAGATCTTCTGGACCTGCGACTTGTCATTAAGAAAGAACACCCACGTAAATCTTGAAAAATCATCAACTATAACTAGACCAAAAGAATTTCCACCGAGACTCTTGTAGGCATTGGGACCAAAAAGATCCATGTGAAGTAGCTCGAGTGGCCTCCTTGTGGTCATGATGTTCTTCACGGGATGTCTTCCTCCAACCTGTTTACCTGCTTGACAAGCACTGCAAAGTCTATCCTTATCAAATATGACATCGTTAACTCCAAGGATATGATTTCCTTTAATAAGCTTGTCAAGGTTTCTCATGCCAACGTGACCTAGTCGTCTATGCCACAACCAACCTTTTGAGGATTTAGCAACAAAGCAAGTTTTAGGTTGTGCCTTTTTAGAGAAATCGACAATGTAAAGATCACCTCTACGCATACCCGTAAAGACCATTTTATGATTGTCTCGACGAAATACTTGGCAATCTACCTCAGTAAATAGGACATTCAAACCGAAATCAGCAAGTCTAGATACTGAAAGTAAGTTGTAGCCAAGAGATTCAACGAGCATGACATTTTGAATGGAACTATCATGTGAGATGGCCACCTTACCAAGGCCAACCACTTTACCCTTTGAATTATCACCAAAGGTGACATATTTTCGAGGGCCGTTGTTTTCAGCAAGCTCACGAAACATCTCTTCATCTCCGGTCATATGATCAGTACATCCACTATCAAGAACCCATTCCTTTCCTCCTGATTCATATCCCCGAAGATTTGCCATAAGACCAAAATGTCTCATTGCATCATCAAGATCGAAGTCACTATCATCATCATCATAATATTCATGTTCATCATGATCTTGTGACTCATCATTTCCTAGAGAGGGTAATTCATTAGATAAATGATCAAAGTGGTTACTTTTATGAATTCTTATAGCTTTGAATATGATATCATTAATGATTCCAACATCTCCTTTAGCATGCTTAAGATTGGCAAGTTCAAGAAGACATTTACCAAAACTAGGATCACTAGAGTTCATCTTACTCAAGGCAATAGATTTATGGAGAATTTCATCCAAAGTTTTCAAGGAATGATTGGGAAACCGTTCCTCAAGAAATTTCCATATAGTATAGGCGCAATTTTGAGTAGGCAAACTAGCAATCAAATTTTTGGGCAATCCTCTAATGATGAGCTCAATAGTTCTAAGATTGCGAATCATGTCAATATCTTCATCTAGGGTAGGATGCAAGGGATCAATATGAGGTGCACAAGGGCTAGCAATATACTTGTTCAAATGATATTGATTGAAGATTACAAGCATCTCATTTTTCCACTCATGAAATACTCTCCATCAAGAATAGGCACTCTATGTCTAAGACTCCCTAATGTAGACACATCCATCTTCCTCCAATGGTGATTAAACCAAGGCAATGGAGACCAAAGCTCTGATACCACTTGTAGGATCTAGAAGTAGATGTGTCTAGAGGGGGGTGATTAGACACTTAGTGCTAAAGTTGCAATTTTTAAGCTTTTTCGGTTTAAGTGGAGTTTAGGCACAATTTCAACACACACAATACATATCAAGCAAGCATGCAAAGAGTATATGAGCAGCGGAATGTAAAGCATGCAACTTGCAAGAATGTAAAGGGAAGGGTTTGGAGAGATCAAACGCAATTGGAGACACGGATGTTTTTCCCGTGGTTCGGATAGGTGGTGCTATCCTACATCCACGTTGATGGAGACTTCAACCCACGAAGGGTAACGGTTGCGCGAGTCCACACAGGGCTCCACCCAAGGGTAACGGTTGCGCGAGTCCACACAGGGCTCCACCCACGAAGGGTCCACGAAGAAGCAACCACCCACAAAGGGTCCACGAAGAAGCAACCTTGTCTATCCCACCATGGCCATCGCCCACACAGGACTTGCCTCACTAGCGGTAGATCTTCACGAAGTAGGCGATCTCCTTGCCCTTACAAACTCCTTGGTTCAACTCCACAATCTTGTCGGAGGCTCCCAAGTGACACCTAGCCAATCTAGGAGACACCACTCTCCAAGAAGTAACAAATGGTGTGTAGGTAATGAACTCCTTGCTCTTGTGCTTCAAATGATAGTCTCCCCAACACTCAACTCTCTCTCATAGGATTTGGATTTGGTGGAAAGAAGATTTGAGTGGAAAGCAACTTGGGAAGGCTAGAGATCAAGATTCATATGGTAGGAATGGAATGTCTTGGTCTCAACACATGAGTAGGTGGTTCTCTCTCAGAACATATGAGTTGGAATGGTGTGTGTGTTCTGATGGCTCTCTCACTGAATGAGAAGGAGGTGGAGGGGTATATATAGCCTCCACACAAAATCCAACCGTTACACAGTTTTCCAATCTCGGTGGGACCGAATCAATAAACTCGGTCGGACCGAAAATGTAAACCTAGTGACCGTTAGTGATTTCGGTGGGACCGACTGGATCAACTCGGTGGGACCGATGTGCTAGGGTTAGGGTAAATCCAAAACTCGGTTTGACCGATTACTCAAACTCGGTGGGACCGATTTGGGTAATAAGTGAAACTGAGATTTGGCGAAGCAAACTCGGTGGAACCGATTGCATATCTCAGTGGCACCGAGAATATTGCAATGGGTAACAGAGAGTTTGCAAGCCGATCTCGGTGAGACCGAGATCCCATCGGTGAGACTGAACTGATTAGGGTTTGGCAGTGGCTTATGACAATTGGAACTCGGTGACGCCGGATAGGAAAAATTGGTAGGACCGAGTTTGGCTTAGGGTTTAGGTCATATGTGGAAGTGGGAACGTAGCTGAGGGTTTTGGAGCATATCATTAAGCACATGAAGCAAGAGGCTCATTAAGCAACACCTCATCCCTCCTTAATAGTATTGGCTTTTCCTAAAGACTCAATGTGATCTTGGATCACTAAAATAAAAAATGAAGAGTCTTGAGCTTGAAGCTTTAGCCAATCCTTTGTCCTTAGCATCTTGAAGGAGTTCCCACAACCTTTAGTCCATGCCACTCCATTGTTGAACTTATCTGAAACATGCTAGATCGAAATGTTAGTCCAACAAGAGATATGTTGTCATCAATTATCAAAACCACTTAGGGAGCACTTGTGCTTTCACACTACTTGTTGGTGTGTCCCGTCAACTCGCAGAACAAGGAGAAGCTTGCAGGACAAGGTGAAGCTCGCTTACTCCTTTTGACTAATGAAATGTACCCTCGCCCAGGTGGTGGAATGCATCAGTTCATTCAGTGTCAGATTGCCAGAGGCATACACTGTACTAGTACCAAACATGCGGAGTACCATCATTGTTCGACTTCACGAAGAGGCGAAGAGCCAAGCGCAAGGTTTAGTAGTACGAGTAGTACTACTACTAGAACCGCATGGTGGAGCCTCTGTACTCTTATTTCTTTTAATCTCTGATAAAGTACACATTTATTCCGAAGAAGGGCGGAAAACAGTAGCCCAACATGTAATGATGATATCGATCAACCATGCTCGAATATATCTTGGCCTCCGTGCGAGCCCGTTTGTGTGTTCTCGCTCCTCGTCTCTCTCAAGGAACGGCGGGTTGGCCATTTTGCCGTCAATTGAGATAGGTTTGCTCACACTCCGGTCCCACATGTCAGTGATATGCCAAGAGGAGGTGCGTTGACCGACTGGCCATACGCGTACTTGGTTTTGCACCTTCATACTACTCCTCCCTCTGTCATAGTTTATAGGGCAGGCTTCATTATGATGCATTTCTTTCAATGCATTTCCACCACCAGAGAGACTTTAGACGCGTTTGGTTTAATGCTCAATTAATTAGGGCGTGGTAACCTCAATTTTCTCTCGATGTAGTACTACGGAGTGGAGTAAGTGCATGCATGTGTGTACCCGGGGTGGAAGCACTGCATGCATGTGTGTACACATTATTTCCTCTAGTAATAGACGCCGTGCTATAACTACCAATGCTATTTTTCAGGCCGATCGCTAGTCGCCTTGGTCCCAGAGATTTTCTCTTTTTCTAAAGCGCGCTCTATAAACAGTGACGGATGGAGTAGTATGAGTGGATTCAAAGAAGAGAGTATTGATGGTTGCTTCTTCCGAGCAACTTACAGTGGGAAAGGTGGGGCTTATGATTTGACTGCTCATTACTCACTATTAATGTGGCGCAACGACCGGTCTGTGTCTCCCATGCGGCTGTGCACTACCCCCTCGGTTCTTAAATATACTCCGGAGTATTTGTCTTTCTAGAGATTTCAACGAGTGACTACTCAAATATTTGTCTTTTTAGAGATTCAAATGGACTACTACATACGGATGTACATAGACATATTTTAGAGTGTAGATTCACTCATTTTGCTCTGTATGTAGTCACTTGTTGAAATCTCTAGAAAGAGAAATATTTAGCAATGGAGGGAGTACACATACGAAGCAGAATGAGTGAATCTACACTCTAAAATATGCCCATTTGAAATTTGTAAAAAGAAAAATATTGTTGATGACAGTTGCGACGACAAAAAAGAAGCATATTCCTTATCCTAAGGGAAGATAACAACATGGTTGTGTTTGTCTAAAACGGTGTGAGGATGAGGTTGCAATATGGAAAGTGCGCCGGACGAGCTACGTTTTGTGCAAAGAACTATGGAAGATCCACATGCAGCGACGTGGGAAAACGGGAAGTGGAGCAAGGCTGGAGGGGATACCTGGAGGTCGTCGGGATGTAACTAGGTGAGCGGCGGCGGGTGGAATCTGCCCATACTGTGGCCGCGAGCAGGTGGCGTAGGCCCTACCTCGCCGGAGCTTGGTCAGAGAAAACGGCGTGTACCGCAGATCAGGATGTGCTGCCTTGGCGCTGTCAAACGGAGAAATGATGCACGTCCACCGTTTCCGCTGGCGGATGGGATGCGCCCGGATCAGTGACCAACGGTGAGAGAGAGAGGCCACCACAGCCTTGTGTGAGATACTCTGAAGAGAGACAAACCAGGCAGGGAGGCTCCATTGTTTATAGTGGAGCGGACTACCTTTTTCTCCATAAAAATCATTTTATATTCTATGTACGTGCCATTGAGCGATATAACTTCATTTAAAAATAACGCGCCAACGCATCGAGTCGAACTTTGTTTCGTGCACGCGTGGTACACGACCTCCGTAGGTAAACAACCGCTACATGCGTTCAAATTAGCACGTGGGCTGCCATTTCGTACAGAAATGAGCTCCACCGTGTACCCGCGAGGGTGTGGCTGTGCATAGATAGGCAGCCATCCACGAGAAGAGAGTGGAGGTATCATCGACTTGAGGTGTCCATAGAATCGAAGAGAGGGATGATGTGTGTGTGTGTGCACGCGCGCGGTCGATAAAGAGTGCCATCAAATTTGTGTGTGCCCACGTCAAAGATATAGAGTGGCTGGCCTACTAGAACGAGAGAGGGGACAGGTGCAGTTTGTCTCTATGGCATGAATACCTACCTACAACGCTCGACTATCGGTGTGTGGTGGGGAGGGGGAAGGGAGGCCTAATTAACTATAGAGGTACAATGGTTGGTGAGGGAGTCCTGGATTAGGGGGTATCCAGCCGGCCGGACTATATCCTTTGGCCGGACTCTTGGACTATGAAGATACAAGATTGAAGACTTCGTCCCGTGTCCGGATGGGACTCTCCTTGGCGTGGAAGGCAAGCTTGGCAGTATGGATATGTAGATCTCCTTCCTTGTAACCGACTCTGTGTAACCCTAGCCCCCTCCGGTGTCTATATAAACCGGAGGGTTTAGTCCGTAGGACCAAGAACAACAATCATACCATAGGCTAGCTTCTAGGGTTTAGCCTCTTCGATCTCGTGGTAGATCAACTCTTGTACTACTCATATTATCAAGAACAATCAAGTAGGACGTAGGGTATTACCTCCATCAAGAGGGCCCGAACCTGGGTAAACATCGTGTCCCCCGCTTCCTGTTACCATCCGCCTAGACGCACAGTTCGGGACCCCCTACCCGAGATCCGCCAGTTTTGACACCGACATTGGTGCTTTCATTGAGAGTTCCTCTGTGTCGTCATCGTTAGGCTTGATGGCTCCTTCGGTCATCGATAGTGATGCGGTCCATGTTGAGACTTTTCTCCCCGGACAGATCTTTGTTTTCGGCGGCTTCGCACTATGGGCCAACTCGCTTGGCCATCTGGAGAAGATCGAGAGTTACGCCCCTGGCCACTAGGTCAGGTTTGGAAGCTTAAACTATATGGTCGACATCCGCGGAGACTTGATCTTCGACGGATTCGAGCCCCTGCCGAGTGCGCCGCACGGTCACGATGAGCATGATTTAGCTCTACCATCGGACAGTGTTCAGGAGACCGCACCGGCAACCGCTCTGACCCTAAATTCGGAGCCAGTTGCGCCATCCATGGACGGGTGGATAGACCCCTCCATGGAGGCCGCATTCTCAGCGGCGATCGAGCCAAGTATCGACCTTACCCTTCACGAGAGACGTGACGCCAAACTGCCGGATTCTTCCCCGGCCACGGACTCCGAACCGCCTGCGCCCGTGCCTATCAAATCCGACTGGGCGCCGATCATGGAGTTCACCTCCGTGGATATCTTTCAGCACTCGCCCTTCGGCGACATACTGAACTCATTAAGGTCTCTCTCCTTGTCAGGAGAGTCCTGGCTGAACTATGTCCGGCAGGATTGGGATGCGGATGACGAAGAAATTCGCCGCCCACCCACCACCCACTTAGTAGCCACTGTCGACAATTTGACCGACATGCTCGACTTCGACTCCGAAGACATCGATGGTATGGACGACGATGCAGGAGACGAAGAAGAACCATTGCCCACAAGGCACTGGACAGCCACCTCATCATATGATATATATATATGGTGGACACACCCAAAGAAGGCAATGGCGACGGGACAGCGGAGGATGACCCCTCCAAGAAGCAACCCAAGCGCCGGCGTCAGCGGCGCCGCTCTAAGTCTCGCCAAGGCAAAAGCGGTGATACTGGCACATGAGATAATAGCACTCTGGATAGTGCCGAAGATGACGACAATCCCCTCCAGCAAGATTTAGAGCAGGAGGATGGAGAAGCCAGCCCTCCCGAGAGAGCGGCAGATGGAGAGGCGGAGGATGATAATTACATGCCTCCCTCTAAAAACGAGGCAAGCCTCAACGATGACGAATTTGTCATGCCTGAGGATCTTGTCGAGCAAGAGCGCTTCAAGCACCGTCTTATAGCCACGACAAATAGCCTTAAGAAAAAGCAACAACAGCTTCGAGATGATCAAGATTTGCTAGCTGACAGATGGACTGAGGTCCTTGCGGCCGAGGAATATGAACTCGAACGCCCCTCCAAGAGTTACCCAAAGCGCAGGTTGCTACCCCGACTGGAGGAGGAAGCATTAAAACCTACATCTCCAGCGTATGACGCGGCTGATCGGCCACCTCGTGGCCGCGACAGAGAGGCATTTCAGCCAAAAGCTCAGCCCGCACCCCGACGCCACTCAAATAAAAATGGACAAAGCAAAACACGCAAGATCGATCTACGGATCACGAGGGCGCGCCACTATGCGAGACGATAACCGTCACGCCGGATACAGTAAAAGTAAATCTGGCCGGGCCGAACACAGCGAACAAGACTCATTTGAGCTGCGCCGCGATATAGCCCAGTACAGAGGCGCCGCACACCCCCTATGCTTCACAAACGAAGTAATGGATCACCAAATCCCATAGGGTTTCAAACCCGTAAATATCGAATCATACGACGGTACAACAGATCCTGCGGTATGGATCGAGGACTTCCTCCTGCACATCCACATGGCCCGCGGTGACGATCTACACTCCATCAAATACCTCCCACTCAAACTCAAAGGACCAGCTCGACATTGGCTCAACAGCCTGACAGCAGAATCCATTGGCTATTGGGAAGATCTGGAAGCTGCATTCCTCGACAACTTCCAGGGAACTTATGTGCGACCACCAGATGCCGATGACTTGAGCCACATAATTCAGCAGCCAGAGGAATCGGCCAGGCAATTCTGGACACGGTTCCTGACAAAGAAAAATCAAATCGTCGACTGTCCAAATGTAGAGGCCCTAGCAGCTTTTAAGCACAACATCTGCGATGAGTGTCTCGCCTGGCACCTTGGCCGGGAAAAGCCAAAATCTATGGCAGCCCTCACGACACTCATAACCCGCTTTTGCGCGGGAGAGGACAGCTGGCTGGCTCGAAGCAATAACATATCAATGAACCATGGTACTTAGGATACCAAGGATAGCAATGGCAGTTAACGTCACAACAAACACAAGCACCGCATCAACACGACAATACCAAGGATACAACAGTCAATGCCGGATTCAGAGGTTCTAAACCCGGTCAGCGGAAAAAGCCATTCAAAAGAAGCACTCCGGGCCCGTCCAGTTTGGACCGTATACTCGATCGCTCGTGTCAAATACACGGCACCCCGACAAGCCAGCCAACCACACCAACAGGGAATGTTGGGTGTTCAAGCAGGCCGGCAAGTTAAATGCCGAAAACAAAGATAAGGGGTTACATAGCGATGACGAGGAGAAGCCCCGGCCGCCGAACACCGGAGGACAGAAGAGGTTCCCCCCACAAGTGCGGACAGTGAACATGATATACGCAACCCACATCCCCAAGAGGGAGCGGAAGCGTGCGCTAAGGGACGTATATGCGTTGGAGCCAGTCGCCCCAAAGTTCAACCCATGGTCCTCCTGTCCGATCACCTTCGATCGCAGGGACCACCCCACTAGTATCCGTCATGGCAGATTAGCCGCACTGGTCCTAGACCCAATCATCGATGGATTTCACCTCACTCGAGTCCTTATGGACGGCGGCAGCAGCCTGAACCTGCTTTATCAGGACATAGTGCGCAAAATGGGTATAGACCCCTCAAGGATCAAACCCACAAAAACGACCTTCAAAGGCATCATACCAGGTGTAGAGGCCCATTGCACAGGCTCAGTCACACTGGAAGTGGTCATCGGATCCTCGGATAACTTCCGAAGCGAGGAGTTAATCTTCGATTTAGTCCAGTTCCACAGTGGCTATCATGCACTGCTCGGGCGAACCGCATTTGCGAGATTCAATGCGGTACCGCATTATGCATACCTCAAGCTCAAGATGCCAGGACCTCGGGGGGTCATCACAGTCAATGGAAACACAGAGCGCTCTCTCCGCACGGAGGAGCACACTGCGGCCCTCGCAGCAGAAGTACAAAGCAGCCTCTTCAGGCAATCCACCAGTTCGGTGATTAAACACCCGGACACCGTCAAGCGCGCCCGGAGTAATCTGCAACAAGACTGCTTGGCACGTTCCGAGCTCGCATAGCAATGCGGCCCCACCCCAGTCCCAGCCAAACGGTAAAATCCGTGCCACACGTACATAATTACACATTGAAAATACCATGGGCATAGGTGGGGGGGGGGTACGACTAAGGCACGCCCCAAAACGCGGCTCAACCGCACTAGGGGCTTCCCGCTTTGTTATTTTTCTCTCTTTCTGGACTTTACTCTCTGGAAACCCCGTCCGGCAGTACGATTGCCAGACACACGATACAACAATCAAGGAGGCAGAAAGCTACGTCGCACCATGGAACTCCCAGGTGGTCTCTCATAACGAGTGAAATACCTGCTTTAAATACCATTCCTCAGCTTTCCCTCGGAGGGGACATGTCAAATAGTCCTACTTTTTTCTTATCACACTACTTGTATCATTCTGCTTCGACGCACCTTTTTGAATAAACAATGCATATCACTAGACTATTACCGCATTCTCTATTCTTATATATATATATATGTTCATTCATGACATTCAGCACCCGTACACTCTGGTACGGTCAATACGCCAGGGGCTTAAGCGTACCCCATAATACAGCGTGAGAAGTCCGAACACTTTCGACAGTGCGGCACCCCGAACTTATAGCATTATATGCATCAGCTCCGAATCATGTCTTGGGTCAATAGTTGGGTTTGCCCGGCTCCCATGTTTTGGTACCTTACGTTCCGCTATATCGGCTAAGGTAGCACTGGGAGAACTACTGCGATTGTGCCCCGATTCATCTGGGCAAGCACCTCAGTAGAGAAAGCTAAAACTGACTGTCATGATACGGCTAGAGCTGGTCGCTGTTCGAGAGGTCTCGAGTCCCTAAAGACTTATGCTGCTTAGGGAGAGGAGTCGGCTTTGTCCGGCTTAGGCGTGTATAGCACCCCGAATTCGTCCTTCCGAATACTAGGGGCTTCGCTAAAATTTAAAATTGTAGACTTCTATGGCTAAGTGAGAGTGATAAAGCATTATAGTCCGATTGCCTTGTTCGTTGCGCTGAGCAACTCCCTCGAAGGACCCAACAATGGGAAAAAGAGTGCTCAGATTTATCCCGAACACCCCAGCACTCGTGGCATGGGGGTAGAAGCCGACGACTGGCCATCTCTCAGATTTGATAAACAGCCGCACATAAGGTAATATTTTAAATTCAAACAAGCGTTGCATAGCGCACATGAACAAGTTTTCATAATACAGGATCACACGAGCAAGTTCATTCAAAAATTACATCCTTCGCACACTCGTCCGCCACAAGACGGGCACCCTTCAGGACACCCTCATAATACATTTCAGGGTGGCGATGCTCCTTGCCCTACGGCGGCCCCTCCTTCACCAGCTTCTCGGCGTCCATCTTGGCCCAGTGCACCTTCACACAGGAAAAAGCCTGGCGTGCACCTTCGATGCAGACGGACCACTTTATGATGTCCAGCCGTGGGCAGGAATCCACAAGCCGCCTCACTAGGCTGAAGTAGCTGTTGGGAAGGGGGTCGTCAGGCCACATCCAGACTATAAGGCCCCTCATGGCCTGTTCGGCCGCCTTGTGCAGCTCGACCAGTTGCTTCAGCTGGTCACTCACAGGCACCGGGTGTTCGGTCCCAGTATACTGAGACCAGAACAACTTCTCTGTCGAGCTTCCCTCCTCGGCCTGGTAGTACTTTGCGGCATCCGGGCAAATCTGCGAATGCTCCTGGAGAGCTCCGGATTCGGGTAAGTAACAAGTAATTTACTTTCACATGCTTGCTTTGCATAATGAATGCCTTGTTGGTTTTGTAGTAATTTCAAAAAATTTCCTACGCACATGCAAGATCATGTGATGCATAGCAACGAGATGGGAGAGTGTTGTCTACGTACCCACGCAGACCGACTGCGGAAGCATTGACGCAACATAGAGGAAGTAGTCGTACGTCTTCACGATCCAACCGATCAAGCACCGAAACTACGGCACCTCCGAGTTCGAGCACACGTTCAGCTCAATGACGATCCCCGGACTCCGATCTAGCAAAGCGTCGGGGAAGAGTTCCGTCAGCACGACGGCGTGGTGACGATCTTGATGCACTATAGCAGCAGGGCTTCGCCTAAACTCCGCTACAGTATTATCGAGGACTATGGTGGCTGGGGGCGCCGCACACGGCTAAGGAATAGATCACGTGGATCAACTTGTGTGTTTCTGGGGTGCCTCTACCTCAGTATATAAAGGAGCCAAGGGGGAGGGTGGCGCCGGCCAGGAGGAGGGCGCAGGAGGAGTCCTACTCCTTCCGGGAGTAGGACTCCCCCCCAATCCTAGTTGGACTAGGATTCCCCGAGGGGAAAGAGAGAGAAGGGGGGCCGGCCACCTCTCCTAGTCCTAATAGGACTAGGGGGAGGGGGGAGGCGCGCGGCCACCTTGGGCTGCCCCTTTTCTTCTTTCCACTAAAGCCCATCTAGGCCCATATGGTTCCCGGGGGGTTCCGGTAACCTCCCAGTACTCCGCTAAAATCCCGAACACTTCCGATATCAAAACATAGGCTTCCAATATATCAATCTTTACGTCTCGACCATTTCGAGACTCCTCGTCATGTCCGTGATCACATCTGGGACTCCGAACAACCTTCGGTACATCAAAAATGTATAAACTCATAATATAACTATCATCATAACCTTAAGCGTGCGGACCCTACGGGTTCGAGAACAATGTAGACATGACCGAGACATGTCTCCGGTCAATAACCAATAGCGGGACCTGGATGCCCATATTGGCTCCTACATATTCTACGAAGATCTTTATCGGTCAGACCGCATAACAACATATGTTGTTCCCTTTGTCATCGGTATGTTACTTGCCCGAGATTCGATCGTCGGTATCCCATACCTAGTTCAATCTCGTTGCCGGCAAGTCTCTTTACTCGTTCTGTAATACATCATCTCGCAACTAACTCATTAGTTGCAATGCTTGCAAGGCTTATGTGATGTGCATTACCGAGAGGGCCCAGAGATACCTCTCCGACAATCGGAGTGACAAAACCTAATCTCGAAATACGCCAACCCAACATGTACCTTTGGAGACACCTGTAGTACTCCTTTATAATCACCCAGTTACGTTGTGACGTTTGGTAGTACCCAAAGTGTTCCTCCGGTAAACGGTAGTTGCATAATCTCATAGTTATAGGAACATGTATAAGTCATGAAGAAAGCAATAGCAACATACTAAACGATTGGGTGCTAAGCTAATGGAATGGGTCATGTCAATCAGATCATTCTCTTAATGATGTGATCCCCTTAATCAAATAACAACTCATTGTTCATGGTTAGGAAACATAACCATCTTTGATTAATGAGCTAGTCAAGTAGAGGCATACTAGTGACACTTTGTTTGTCTATGTATTCACACATGTATTATGTTTCCGGTTAATACAATTCTAGCATGAATAATAAACATTTATCATGATTATAAGGAAATAAATAATAACTTTTTTATTGCCTCTAGGGCATATTTCCTTCAGTCTCCCACTTGCACTAGAGTCAATAATCTAGATTACACCGTAATGATTCTAACACCCATGGAGCCTTGGTGCTGATCATGTTTTGCTCGTGGAAGAGGCTTAGTCAACGGGTCTGCAACATTCAGATCCGTATGTATCTTGCAAATCTCTATGTCTCCCACCTGGACTAGATCCCGGATGGAATTGAAGCGTCTCTTGATGTGCTTGGTTCGCTTGTGAAATCTGGATTCCTTTGCCAAGGCAATTGCACCAGTATTGTCACAAAAGATTTTCATTGGACCCGATGCACTAGGTATGACACCTAGATCGGATATGAACTCCTTCATCCAGACTCCTTCGTTCGCTGCTTCCGAAGCAGCTATGTACTCCGCTTCACATGTAGATCCTGCTACGACGCTTTGTTTAGAACTGCACCAACTGACAGCTCCACCGTTTAATGTAAACACGTATCCGGTTTGCGATTTAGAATCGTCCGGATCAGTGTCAAAGCTTGCATCAACGTAACCATTTACGACGAGCTCTTTGTCACCTCCATATACGAGAAACATATCCTTAGTCCTTTTCAGGTATTTCAGGATGTTCTTGACCGCTGTCCAGTGATCCACTCCTGGATTACTTTGGTACCTCCCTGCTAGACTTATAGCAAGGCACACATCAGGTCTGGTACACAGCATTGCATACATGATAGATCCTATCGCTGATGCATAGGGAACATCTTTCATATTCTCTCTATCTTCTGCAGTGGTCGGGCATTGAGTCTTACTCAATTTCACACCTTGTAACACAGGCAAGAATCCTTTCTTTGCTTGATCCATTTTGAACTTCTTCAAAATTTTGTCAAGGTATGTTGTTTGTGAAAGTCCAATTAAGCGTTTTGATCTATCTCTATAGATCTTTATGCCTAATATGTAAGCAGCTTCACCGAGGTCTTTCATTGAAAAACTCTTATTCAAGTATCCCTTTATGCTATCCAGAAATTCTATATCATTTCCAATCAGTAATATGTCATCCACATATAATATCAGAAATGCTACAGAGCTCCCACTCACTTTCTTGTAAATACAGGCTTCTCCGAAAGTCTGTATAAAACCAAATGCTTTGATCACACTATCAAAGCGTTTATTCCAACTCCGAGAGGCTTGCACCAGTCCATAAATGGATCGCTGGAGCTTGCACACTTTGTTAGCTCCCTTTGGATCGACAAAACCTTCTGGTTGCATCATATACAACTCTTCTTCCAGAAATCCATTCAGGAATGCAGTTTTGACATCCATCTGCCAAATTTCATAATCATAAAATGCGGCAATTGCTAACATGATTCGGACAGACTTAAGCATCGCTACGGGTGAGAAGGTCTCATCGTAGTCAACCCCTTGAACTTGTCGAAAACCTTTTGCGACAAGTCGAGCTTTGTAGACAGTAATATTACCGTCAGCGTCAGTCTTCTTCTTGAAGATCCATTTATTCTCAATTGCTTGCCGATTATCGGGCAAGTCAACCAAAGTCCATACTTTGTTCTCATACATGGATCCCATCTCAGATTTCATGGCTTCAAGCCATTTTGCGGAATCTGGGCTCACCATCGCTTCTTCATAGTTCGTAGGTTCATCATGATCTAGTAGCATGACTTCCAGAACAGGATTACCGTACCACTCTGGTGCGGATCTTACTCTGGTTGATCTACGAGGTTCAGTAGTATCTTGATCTGAAGTTTCATGATCATTATCATTAGCTTCCTCACTAACTGGTGTAGGTGTCACTGAAACAGTTTTCTGTGATGTACTACTTTCCAATAAGGGAGCAGGTACAGTTACCTCGTCAAGTTCTACTTTCCTCCCACTCACTTCTTTCGAGAGAAACTCCTTCTCTAGAAAGTTTCCGAATTTAGCAACAAAAGTCTTGCCTTCGGATCTGTGATAGAAGGTGTATCCAATAGTTTCCTTTGGATATCCTATGAAGACACATTTCTCCGATTTGGGTTCGAGCTTATCAGGTTGAAGCTTTTTCACATAAGCATCGCAGCCCCAAACTTTCAGAAACGACAACTTTGGTTTCTTGCCAAACCACAGTTCATAAGGCGTCGTCTCAACGGATTTTGATGGTGCCCTATTTAACGTGAATGCGGCCGTCTCTAGAGCGTATCCCCAAAACGATAGCGGTAAATCAGTAAGAGACATCATAGATCGCACCATATCTAGTAAAGTACGATTACGACGTTCGGACACACCATTACGCTGTGGTGTTCCGGGTGGCGTGAGTTGCGAAACTATTCCACAATTTTTCAAATGTACACCAAACTCGTAACTCAAATATTCTCCTCCACGATCAGATCGTAGAAACTTTATTTTCTTGTTACGATGATTTTCAACTTCACTCTGAAATTCCTTGAACTTTTCAAATGTTTCAGACTTATGTTTCATTAAGTAGATATACCCATATCTGCTTAAATCATCTGTGAAGGTGAGAAAATAACGATATCCGCCACGAGCCTCAATATTCATCGGACCACATACATCTGTATGTATGATTTCCAACAAATCTGTTGCTCTCTCCATAGTACCGGAGAACGGTGTTTTGGTCATCTTGCCCATGAGGCACGGTTCGCAAGTACCAAGTGATTCATAATCAAGTGGTTCCAAAAGTCCATCAGAATGGAGTTTCTTCATGCGCTTTACACCGATATGACCTAAACGGCAGTGCCACAAATAAGTTGCACTCTCATTATCAACTCTGCATCTTTTGGCTTCAACATTATGAATATGTGTGTTACTACTATCGAGATTCAACAAGAATAGACCACTCTTCAAGGGTGCATGACCATAAAAGATATTACTCATATAAATAGAACAACCATTATTCTCTGATTTAAATGAATAACCGTCTCGCATCAAACAAGATCCAGATATAATGTTCATGCTTAACGCTGGCACCAAATAACAATTATTTAGGTCTAATACTAATCCCGAAGGTAGATGTAGAGGTAGCGTGCCGACTGCGATCACATCGACTTTGGAACCGTTTCCCACGCGCATCGTCACCTCGTCCTTAACCAATCTTCGCTTAATCCGTAGTCCCTGTTTCGAGTTGCAAATATTAGCAACAGAACCAGTATCAAATACCCAGGTGCTACTGCGAGCATTAGTAAGGTACACATCAATAACATGTATATCACATATACCTTTGTTCACCTTGCCATCCTTCTTATCCGCCAAATACTTGGGGCAGTTCCGCTTCCAGTGACTAGTCTACTTGCAATAGAAGCACTCAGTTTCAGGCTTAGGTCCAGGTTTGGGTTTCTTCTCTTGAGTAGCAACTTGCTTGCCGTTCCTTTTGAAGTTCCGCTTCTTCTTCCCTTTGCCCTTTTTCTTGAAACTAGTGGTCTTGTTGACCATCAACACTTGATGCTCCTTCTTGATTTCTACCTCCGCAGCTTTCAGCATCGCGAAGAGCTCGGGAATAGTCTTGTTCATCCCTTGCATATTATAGTTCATCACGAAGCTCTTGTAGCTTGGTGGCAGTGATTGAAGAATTCTGTCAATGACGCAATCATCCGGAAGATTAACTCCCAACTGAATCAAGTGATTATTATACCCAGACATTTTGAGTATATGCTCACTAACAGAACTGTTCTCCTCCATCTTGCAGCTATAGAACTTATTGGAGACTTCATATCTCTCAATCCGGGCATTTGCTTGAAATATTAACTTCAACTCCTGGAACATCTCATATGCTCCATGACGTTCAAAACGTCGTTGAAGTCCCGATTCTAAGCCGTAAAGCATGGCACACTGAACTATCGAGTAGTCATTAGCTTTGCTCTGCCAGACGTTCATAACATCCGGCGTTGCTCCTGCAGCAGGCCTGGCACCCAGCGGTGCTTCCAGGACGTAATTCTTCTGTGCAGCAATGAGGATAATCCTCAAGTTACGGACCCAGTCCGTGTAATTGCTACCATCATCTTTCAACTTTGCTTTCTCAAGGAACGCATTAAAATTCAACGGAACAACAGCACGAGCCATCTGTCTACAATCAAACATAAACAAGCAAGATACTAATCAGGTACTAAGTTTCATGATAAATTTAAGTTCAGTTAATCAAATTAATTAAAGAACTCCCACTTAGATAGACATCCCTCTAATCCTCTAAGTGATTACGTGATCCAAATCAACTAAACCATAACCGATCATCACGTGAGATGGAGCAGTTTTCAATGGTGAACATCGTTATGTTGATCATATCTACTATATGATTCACGCTCGACCTTTCGGTCTCCGTGTTCCGAGGCCATATCTGTATATGCTTGGCTCGTCAAGTATAACCTGAGTATTCCGCGTGTGCAACTGTTTTGCACCCGTTGTATTTGAACGTAGAACATATCACACCCGATCATCACGTGGTGTCTCAGCACGAAGAACTTTCGCAATGTTGCATACTCAGGGAGAACACTTCTTGATAATTTAGTGAGAGATCATCTTATAATGCTACCGCCAATCAAAGCAAGATAAGATGCATAAAAGGATAAACATCACATGCAATCAATATTAGTGATATGATATGGCCATCATCATCTTGTGCTTGTGATCTCCATCTCCGAAGCACCGTCGTGATCACCATCGTCACCGGCGTGACACCTTGATCTCCATCGTAGCATCGTTGTCGTCTCGCCAAGTTTGTGCTTCCACGACTATTACTACCGCTTAGTAATAAAGTAAAGCATTACATCGCGATTTCATTGCATACAATAAAACGACAACCATAAGGCTCCTGCCAGTTGCCGATAACTCGGTTACAAAACATGATCATCTCATACAATAAAATTCAGCATCATGTCTTGACCATATCACATCACAACATGCCCTGCAAAAACAAGTTAGATGTCCTCTACTTTGTTGTTGCAAGTTTTACGTGGCTGCTACGGGCTTAAGCAAGAACCAATCTCACCTACGCATCAAAACCACAATGATAGTTTGTCAAATAGACTCCGTTTTAACCTTCGCAAGGACCGGGCGTAGCCGTACTTGGTTCGACTAAAGTTGGAGAGACTGTCGCCCGCAAGCCACCTATGTGCAAAGCACGTCGGGGGAACCGGTCTCGCGTAAGCGTACGCGTAATGTTGGTCCGGGTCGTCTCGTCCAACTATGCCGCTGAACCAAAGTATGACATGCTGGTAGGCAGTATGACTTATATCGCCCACAACTCACTTGTGTTCTACTCGTGCAAATAACATCAACATAAATAACCTAGGCTCGGATGCCACTGTTGGGTTTCGTAATAATTTCAAAAAATTTCCTACGCACACGCAAGATCATGTGATGCATAGCAACGAGATGGGAGAGTGTTGTCTATGTACCCACGCAGACCGACTGCGGAAGCGTTGACGCAACGTAGAGGAAGTAGTCATACATCTTCACGATCCAACCAATCAAGCACCGAAACTACGACACCTCCGAGTTCGAGCACACGTTCAGCTTGATGACGATCCCCGGACTCCGATCCAGGAAAGTGTCGGGGAAGAGTTCCGTCAGCACGACGGCGTGGTGACGATCTTGATGCACTACAACAGCAGGGCTTCGCCTAAACTCCGCTACAGTATTATCGAGGACTATGGTGGCTGGGGGCGCCGCACACGGCTAAGGAATAGATCACGTGGATCAACTTGTGTGTTTCTGGGGTGCCTCTGCCTCAGTATATAAAGGAGCCAAGGGGGAGGGGGGCGCCGGCCAGGAGGAGGGCGCAGGAGGAGTCCTACTCCTTCCGGGAGTAGGACTCCCCCCCCAATCCTAGTTGGACTAGGATTCCCCAAGGGGAAAGAGAGAGAAGGGGGGCCGGCCACCTCTCCTAGTCCTAATAGGACTAGGGGGAGGGGGGAGGCGCGCGGCCACCTTTGGCTGCCCCTTTTCTTCTTTCCACTAAAGCCCATCTAGGCCCATATGGTTCCCGGGGGGTTCCGGTAACCTCCCGGTACTCCGGTAAAATCCCGATTTCACCCGGAACACTTCCGATATCCAAACATAGGCTTCCAACATATCAATCTTTACGCCTCGACCATTTCGAGACTCCTCGTCATGTCCGTGATCACATCCGGGACTCCGAACAACCTTCGGTACATAAAAAATGTATAAACTCATAATATAACTGTCATCGTAACCTTAAGCGTGCGGACCCTATGGGTTCGAGAACAATGTAGACATGACCAAGACATGTCTCCGGTCAATAACCAATAGCGGGACCTGGATGCCCATATTGGCTCCTACATATTCTATGAAGATCTTTATCGGTCAGACCGCATAACAACATACGTTGTTCCCTTTGTCATCGGTATGTTACTTGCCCGAGATTCGATCGTCGGTTTCCCATACCTAGTTCAATCTCGTTGCCGGCAAGTCTCTTTACTAGTTCTGTAATACATCATCTCGCAACTAACTCATTAGTTGCAATGCTTGCAAGGCTTATGTGATGTGCATTACCGAGAGGGCCCAGAGATACCTCTCCGACAATCGGAGTGACAAAACCTAATCTCGAAATACGCCAACCCAACATGTACCTTTGGAGACACCTGTAGTACTCCTTTATAATCACCCAGTTACGTTGTGACGTTTGGTAGTACCCAAAGTGTTCCTCCGGTAAACGGTAGTTGCATAATCTCATAGTTATAGGAACATGTATAAGTCATGAAGAAAGCAATAGCAACATACTAAACGATCGGGTGCTAAGCTAATGGAATGGGTCATGTCAATCAGATCATTCTCTTAATGATGTGATACCGTTAATCAAATAACAACTCATTGTTCATGGTTAGGAAACATAACCATCTTTGATTAATGAGCTAGTCAAGTAGAGGCATACTAGTGACACTTTGTTTGTCTATGTATTCACACATGTATTATGTTTCCGGTTAATACAATTCTAGCATGAATAATAAACATTTATCTTGATTATAAGGAAATAAATAATAACTTTATTATTGCCTCTAGGGCATATTTCCTTCATGCCTTACCCGCCACTATCTTCCTCATCGCCTCAATTTCCTAGAGGGCCTTTTGGGCTTCAGCCTTGGCATGCTTTGTGCTCTCGAGGGCCGCGGCAAGCTCGGACTCTCGCATCTTCGAGTCAAGCTCCAAAGCCTTGTGCTTCTTCACGAGAGCCTAGAGCTCTTGCTGCACCTCGCCCACCCGTGCCTCTTGTTTCTCCCGCTTGGTGCGCTCCTCGGCTGCTTTGTTTTCGGCCTCGGACAGCGCTTGCTTCAGGGTTGCCACTTTGATCGTGGCCCCTGGCACATCCATGATGATCCTATCATGTTGCAACCACATTTTTTTATATATATACAGACAAGGTATTACTTACCTTTGTTCTCCTCGACCTGCCTCTTGGCAAGGCCGAGCCCTTTCTCTGACCGCTTGAGGTTCTGCTTCAGTGCGGCGACCTCCGCAGTCAGTGCGGAAGAGGTCAGTAGCGAAGCCTGCATACGCATATGGACATACTTGTATTAGACTCCTGCAGATATTATTTGATCCTCTATTCGGCTTTTCTTTGTGAACACCAAACAGAGCATCAGGGGCTACTGTCTATGCGGTAATATTTTCCTATATTTTAAATACTTACCTCAAAGCCTGTTAGAAGGCTGGCACAGGCTTCAGTCAGTCCGCTCTTGGCGGACTGAACCTTCTTGATCACTGCACTCATAATAGTGTGGTGCTCTTCGTCGATGGAAGCGCCGTGAAGCGCTCCCAGCAGGTTGTCCGGTGCCTCTGTATAAACTGAGGTCACTGGCACGGGCGGCTTGCCCCTCTTGGCAGGGGCCGCCTGCCGGAGTCCGGAACAACTGGAGGTTCCGGCGTGGTGTTCGGCTGAGGGCCGAACTTGGAGCCCTTGGGAGTCTTGCTCCCTTTGCGCCTGGAATCCGGAAGGTCGCCTTGAGGCGCCTCCAGGACTACCTCCCCTCAGTTCAGTGCCCCTTGAGACAATGCCTCGGCATTGTCCTTAGGGCGAGGAGAGGAGGCGGTTGGAAGTGACTCGCTATTCATATCCGATGAGTCCAATGAACCGTCCGACGAGGATACGTCGATGCGGGCTCGGGGCAGACTGCATGATCATATTCGACGTTAGGAGAAGCAGTGCAATAAAAGTATGCTATGAGTTACTTTGGTATCCGAATACTTACGACTTCGCCAGGGGCTTGGCCCTGAGTAACCACTCGTCTTCGTTGTCGGCGGCGGTGGTGGAACAGTCCGGAAGGAGAGTCCTTCCCTTCTTGGACCCTCCGGCCTCCCCGGTTGGGGCGGCCTTCCTTTTCCTGTCTCCCCCGGCTGGAGGGGGAGAACCATCATCTTCCTCCCCCTCATTTTCATGGGAGGAGTGTGTCTCGGAGTTATCGGATAATGAGTCCGATACCACCTGGCGCCGGGAACTCTTTTGGGTTCCCATGGCCTTTTTCTTGATCTTCTTCTCCGGCACCTCATAAGGAGCCGGAGTCCGCATCTCCGTCAGGAGAGCGTCTGCAGGGTCTTCGGGCAGAGGGGCCAGACAGTCAATCTGCTCTAATGTCTCCACCCAGTCCTGTCAAAGGCATGGGAGCTCAGACCCCGCACATGGTTAAACTATGGAAAATAAATACCCTACGAGATGTACAGAACTTACTGGATTCGCAGGGCGCGTCGCACTTAGCCCGCAGTCCTCGGTAAGGGAAGGGGGGGACCTCGGCGCCCTTGAACAACACCTTCCAGACGTCCTTATGCATCGTGTCGAAGAGCTCGCGTAGAGTCTAGTGCTGGGCCGGGTCGAACTCCCATAAGTTGAAAGCCCGTTGTTAACACGGGAGGATCCGGCGGAAGAGCATGACCTGGACTATGTTGACAAGCTTGAGTTTCTTGCCTATCATGTTCCGGATACACTTCTGGAGTCCGTCCAGCTCCACCGATGAGCCCCAGGACAGGCCCTTCTCCTTCCAGGAAGTGAGCCGCGTGGGGTGTAGCGACCAGACCTCAAACAGTCTGATCTCTGTGCTCCGGTGTCATCCCTGGATCAGTAATGCTGACACCACACAGTACTCGGAGGATTTATAGCAGATTAGCAATCACACACTTATTACATTGAGTGTCTCAAAAGAGAACTTATTACAATAAATATGGCTTAAGGCCATCTAATAACGATAACAACGGAAGGCTTGGAAGATAAGTGAGTCCATCAACTCCAAAGGCATCACTGAGTATAGAACCACGACCTAAAACTCCTTAATCGTTGTCTGAAAAGTCTGCAACATTAATGTTGCAGCCCGAAAACGGGTCAGCACATGGAATATGCTGGCAAGATAACACATAGAGAGTAATGGAATGCAACAACTATACTATATGCATATTTGGCTGGTGGAAAGCTCTATGGTTACAGTTTTTGCATAAAGCCAATTTTTCCCTACTTCAAAGGAATAAATTTAATTACTATCATGGTGGTTGTGAAACATTGAGAATGGTTGACAGCATTCTCAATCCCAATTAAGTAACATCATTAAAACCCATCAAAATTAGTTTAGAGTAACATGTTGAGATTCACATGAAAATCCAGGTACTAGATACTCAAGATGTCCATAACCAGGGACACGGCTAACCATGATTAGTTTGTTACACTCTGTAGAGGTTTGCGCACTTTTCCCCACAAGACTCGATCGCCTACGTTTGGTTTCTCGCACTACATGGTGTTTGAGAAGACGGATGACCGAGACACAGTCTTTCAGAAGCGCTAGCACCTTACGACGGGTAGACCGGTACACCTACTTTCCCCTACATCTGCTAGTCTACCACTGTAAGAGTTCGCACAACTTAGTCAACTATGCCAGAGCCCATAATGGCTTGTGGCTGCACACGGAAGTTTCTAGTATGAATAATCTCATGATCCCTTTGGGCCTGGGTGGCGGTCCAATAAAAACAGGCAAGTCCTGGTAACCCCAGGTGCCTCAATCCACCCAGATGTGTGTTAGGTTGCCACCTTAGATAAACCCTTAATTATAAATCTCACATCTGTCATGGATTTCACTCACCCAATCCACGTCTACTAGCATAGCATGGCACAATAAGCAAACGTAGAAGTAACTCCCAAAGGTTTGATAATAAACAGGTAATAGGTACTACCTCATCTATTTCCCATCCCACAATTTGATTAGATCCTAATCATGCAATGTGTGAGGATTGATCTAATGCAATAAAACTGGGTTGTAGAAATGGTATGATCAAAGTGTTACTTGCCTTGCTGATGATCCACGTAATCTAGGGATTTGAAGTAACAGGCGGCGCACTCCGGGTATTCTATCGCAGACAAACATCAAGCATACAATAAGTACTCATCTAATGCACAGGTAAAACTCAAATAGAAGATCTAACCAGAAGTTCAACTTAAGAACCCTGGTTTGCAAAAGAATCAAATCGAACGAGGCAAAAGAAATCAGACGGCAAAAGAAAACAACTTCGTTCTAGTAATCTGGATCTAGGGAAAATTTTATAGTAGCAAAAACTTGTTTAAGTTGATTATTCAGAAAGAGGGTTTCGAGACGAAACTCCAGGCGCTTGAATCGCCTGATTCCGATAAACGAGCGAAAAGTTATACTAAAACGAAAATTGGATCAGAAATCGCGATCAGAAAATAACCGCAGAAAATCCGACGAAAAAAGAAATGACGAACAGATTTTTTTAAAAAAAAACTGCAGGAAAAACGAGGCGGCGGCGAACCTCGAAAGGCGCGCGGCTCCGGCGGCGGCGGATTAGGGTTAGGGTTAGGCGCGGTGGCGGGCTGGCTCTCTCTCTCGGGCTGGCTCAGGCGCTATTTAAAGGCGCCCCGGGCGGAGGTTTCCTGGCCGCGTACGGCCCGTAGTCGGTTTCCGTTTTTTTTATAAATCCGCTCGGAAGAAAAATAAAAAGTAATACTAAAGGGACTCCAAAAATCATGAAATAAATTTTGCCGGGTTCCTAAAATCAAGCCCGGTAAAGTGAACATTTATCTGGGCCCAAACTACAACTTCGAAAAATGCGCATTTTTCCTAAATTCAAATAAAAATACCAAAAAACTCCGAAATAAATCTTATTTGATTTTTTTATTAAATCCTAAATATTTCTATATTTTGGGAAAGTCATTTTATTCCCTCTCATATTTTTGTAATAGAAATAATTGATGATAAAATAAATAAAATCAAATGATCCTGTTTACATAATTTGAGAAAACTCAAATATGTAAATAACGAAATCCCCAACTCTCTCCGTGGGTCCTTGAGTTGCTTAGGATTTTCTAGGATCAAAACCAAAAGCAAAATAAAATATGATATGCATGATGACCTAATGTATAACATTCCAAATTGAAAATTTGGGATGTTACAAACCTACCCCCCTTAAGACGAATCTCGCCCTCGAGATTCGGGTTGGCTAGAAAATAGGTGAGGGTGGTCTTTGAGCAAATCTTCCTCTCGCTCCCAGGTGGCTTCATCCTCCGTATGGTGGCTCCACTGAACTTTGTAAAACTTGATAACCTTGCTACGAGTAACTCGACTGGCAAACTCGAGGATCTTGACTGGTTTCTCCTCATAGGTCAAATTGTTATCCAACTGAATTGCTTCCAATGGCATTGTGTCTCTTAAAGGTATGTCAGCCATCTCTGCGTGACACTTCTTCAACTGAGAAACGTGAAACACATCATGCACTCCGGCCAATTCTTCTGGCAAATCCAACTTGTAAGCCACTTCTCCCATACGCTCCAAAACTCGGTATGGTCCTACAAATCGTGGCGCTAACTTCCCCTTAACTCCAAAGCGCTTAATCCCTCAAAGTGGGGATACTCAAAGATAAACTCTGTCTCCAACTTCGTAAACTGTCTCCTTGCATTTAGAATCTACGTAGCTCTTCTGCCTGGACTGGGCTACCTTGAGCCTATCGCAAATCAACTTCACCTTCTGTTCAGACTCTTTAATCAAATCTGGTCCAAACAACTGGTGGTCTCCAACTTCGTCCCATGACAACGGTGTCCTGCACCTCCTTCCATACAAAGCTTCGAAAGGGGCCATCTTTAAACTGGTCTTATAGCTATTATTGTAAGAAAACTCTGCATATGGCAAATTATCGTCCCAACTAGATCCATAATCTAGTGCACAAGCTCTCAGCATATCTTCCAAAATCTGATTAACTCTCTCAGTCTGTCCATCTATCTGCGGGTGAAAAGCTGTACTAAATTCTAGCCTAGTACCCAAAGTCTCATGCAACTGCTTCCAGAATTTTGAGGTAAACTAGGTTCCTCTATCTGATATGATACTCCTCGGAACTCCATGCAGACATACGATCCTGGTCATGTATATCTTCGCCAACTTAGCACTGGTGTAAGTGGTCTTTACTGGGATGAAATGAGCTACTTTCGTCAATCGATCGACTACAACCCAAATCGAGTCATAGCCTGAACGAGTCCTTGGCAATCCCGTGATAAAATCCATGCCTAGCTTATCCCACTTCCATTCGGGTATCGGCAATGGTTGCAACAATCCTGCCGGCTTCTGATGCTCTGCCTTTATTCTCTGACATACGTCACAAACTGCTACATACTCCGCAATATCCTTCTTCATTCTGGTCCACCAGAAAATATCCTTCAAATCCAAATACATCTTGGTATTTCCTGGGTGAATCGAATACGGTGAATCATGTGCCTCTTGCAGAATCAACTTTCTAATCTTCGGGTTATTGGGCACGTAAACACGGTCTTCAAACCATAGGGTGTCGTGCTCATCCTCACGAAATCCTTTAGCTCTTCCTTTGCTCAGTTTCTCCTTTATAGCGGCAATCTCTTTGTCAGTTTTCTGAGCTTCTCTGATTCTATCCATCAAAGTTGACTGAATTTCCAATGCTGCTACATAGCCTCTCAGAACTATCTCCAAACGTAGTGCACGAAAATTTTCAGCTAACTCCTTGGGTATTTCTCCCGTCATTAATGTATTGACATGGCTCTTGCGGCTTAATGCATCAGCTACTACATTAGCTTTTCCGGGGTGATAATGCAATCTCATATCATAATCCTTGATGAGCTCCAACCATCTCCTTTGTCTGAGATTCAACTCCTTCTGCGTGAAAATGTACTTCAAACTCTTATGATCCATGTACACCTCACAATGATTTCCAATGAGGAAATGTCTCCATGTCTTCAATGCATGCACTACGGCTGCTAACTCCAAATCATGCATAGCATAATTCAATTCGTGGGGCTTCAGTTGTCGTGAAGCATACGAAACAACTCTTCCTTCCTGCATAAGCACTGCTCCAAGTCCTCGACGTGAAGCGTCGCAATACACCTCATAATCCTTGGTTTGATCTAGCAAAATCAACACTAGTGAGGTAACCAAACGTTTCTTCAACTCCTGGAAACTAGCCTCACACTCCTCAGTCCATTTGAACTTGGTATCCTTCTTCAGCAACTCCATCATAGGCTTTGCTATCTTTGAGAAATTCTCAATAAATCTCCGGTAGTATCCTGCGGGTCCAAGAAAACTCTGGATCTCTCCAACTGTTGTTGGTGCTTCCCACTTGGTCACGGTTTCAACTTTAGCGGGATCTACTGCTATACCTTCTCCGGATATAACGTGTCCGAGGAATCCTACTTCCTTCAACCAAAACTCACATTTGCTGAATTTGGCATATAACTAATGTCCTCTGAGCTTTCCAAGTACCAAATGCAAATGCTCCTTATGCTCCTCTTCATTCTTCGAATAAACCAGGATATCATCAATGAACACTACGACGAACTTATCCAAAAACTCCATAAACACTTTGTTCATCATGTTCATAAAATAGGCAGGCACGTTAGTCAGTCCAAATGACATAATGGTATACTCATATAGTCCATATCTTGTGGTGAATGCTGTCTTAGGTATATCCTGTTCTCGAATCTTCAACTGGTGGTATCCTGATCGCAAATCGATCTTAGAAAACACTTTAGCTCCTTGCAAACAATCAAACAGATGATTGATCATTGGTAGTGGGTACTTGTTCTGATTGTTACTTCGTTCAATCCTCGATAGTTAACAACCATCCTTAATGATCCATCCTTCTTCTCCACTAGAAGTACTGGTGATCCCCAAGGCAAAGAACTTGGGCGAATATATCCCTTATCCAGTAACTCCTTAATCTGCTTCTTAATTTCCACCAAATCTTTTGCTGGCATCCTATATGGTCTCTTTGATATTGGCCCAGTGCCTGGCAAAAGCTCAATCAAAAACTCAATGTCTCTATCCGGTGGCATGCCTGGCAACTCTTCGGGAAATACATCAGGAAAATCCTTTACCACTGGTACTTCCTCCTGCACAACTCCTGATAAGGAATTTACTTGTGTCCTGTTTGGCGCATGTCGGGATACATACTTGATCCTTCTTCCTTCTGGCGTTGTGAGCAAAATTGTCTTACTGGCGCAATCGATGTTTCCTCCATACATCGACAGCCAATCCATACCAAGAATCACATCCAGACCTTGGGATTCCAAAATAATTAAATCCGTTGGGAAAACATGCCTTCCTATACTTAATGGCACTTGAAAACATCCTTGACTGGCCATGTACTCCGCTCCTGGTGAGCTTACTAGCATAGGTGTTTTAAGAATCCTAGTGGGCAGGCTATACTTTTCCACAAATCCCCTTGATATGTATGAATGCGATGCACCAGTATCAAAAAGAATGAGTGCAGTAAATGACTTAACCAAAAACTTACCTATTACTGCATCGGGCTGAGCTTCCACCTCCTCTACATTAACCTGGTTCACCTGTCCCCTGTTGAAAGGGTTCGGCTTCTTTCCAGAGCTTCCATTGCCGTTTTGTCCTTCAGGACAGTCATTTGCATAATGTCCTGGCTTCGAACACTTATAGCAAGTGACGCGGCTCAAGTCCTTCTTGGCTGGGGTTGATGGGGTGCTGCGGTTCTGTCCGTTGCTTCCTCCATTCCCATTACCATTCTTGGTGCCATTGTGATTGTGCGAGCTACCTACTCCATGGGTATGCTGAAAATGTCCTCCCGGCCTAGGGGTAAAATGAGGCTTCTGCTGAGCTCCTGAACTATACTTTCCTTGTCCATACTTCCTCTTGCGGTTCTCAATTTGCTGCTGCTTCCCTTCAATCATAAGAGCACGATCTACCAACTCTTGGTAGTTGTTGAAGGTGGCTACCATCAACTGCATACTCAACTCATCATTCAGTCCTTCCAGGAATTTCTCCTGCTTAGCTGCATCCGTAGCAACGTCATCTGGGGCATACCGTGCTAGCTTACTAAACTCCTCCACATATTGGCCAACTGTCCGTCCTCCTTGGCGCAAGTTACGAAACTCACGCTTCTTCATGGCCATTGCTCCTGCTGAAACATGGGCAGTACAGAAAGCCTGCTGAAACTGGTCCCATGTGACAGTGTCGACTGGGAAGGTGGTTGTGAAATTCTCCCACCAAGATGTTGCGGGTCCTTCTAACTGATGTGCGGCAAACTTAACCTTCTCCACATCTGTGCATCCTGTTGTAGTCAACTCCCTAGCTATCTTGCGGAGCCAATCATCTGCTACTATCGGCTCGGTGCTACTGGAAAACACCGGCGGGTTTAGCCTAAGAAAACGGGCTAAGTGGTCAATAGGTGGTGGTGGTGGTGGTGGGTTGTTGTTGTTGTTCCCTTGATTCTGATTCTGAACTAGCAACTGCATCAAGGTGTTCTGCTGCTGGATCAACTGGGTGAGCTCCGGCGGAAAAGCAAATCCGGGGTCACGTCGCGGAGGCATCTGAGGGTTTAGAAGAGATGAGATATAAGAATAGAGGGGGTCTAAAGGGAAAACACTACCCATATGCACATGAGGCAAAAGCACACAATTCACTTCAATCAATCAAACAAAGGCATACAATCGATCTAACTATCGCAAAAGTGCTCGGACTACTATATTTACATGGTGGACTACTTCTACTGATGAGGTGGTCTACTAGAAATATTCTACGGTTGTAGACTCCATGATATCTGCTCCTGCTTTATCAACATAGACATCATCGCTACTATCTTGTTCTGAGTCGGTGGCGTCAATGATGATGTAGTCCTCCGGGCTAATCTCCTTGGGTTCCTCGTCTTCATCTACTGGTGTCGGGCCTCCCATAAATATTCCAATCTTCTTGATCAGATCGTCATTCTTCTCCACCAATACTTCAATTTCTTCTTCATAATCTTCGCGTGTAGCCTTGAGTTCTTCCTCTAGTTCCTTGATTCTAGTCTTAGCCTTCTTCAGATCTATCATGTCGGCGCACATCTGATTCTCCTGTCGTCGAATGTGCTGGTTTAACTCCTGGATAAAAGCTGCAATTGATCTATCTTTCCTGGTGCTGATCATCTCCTAGTGTTCATCTCGGCATCCACAAATCTGGTAGATAGTATCCTTGAGATCCTTGCGGTAGACTTCTCCAATGCGTCCCATGGCGCTCTGAGCTGCCATGCTCTTTCCTAGACTCCAAGTTGGGGCATCAAAAGAAAACTCTATGGGCTCAGTGACTGGCATGAACGTCCTTCCTGGAACTTGAACTTGTATCATCCAGCGCTCTTCTTCCGGTAAGGTGGCGTTGTAGGTTCCCGTGAAGCTTGGTACTCCTATGTTCAGGTATCTAGTGACTTCCTTCAAGTGGCGTCCAAAGGGTGTATCTTCATCCGGTTGGGTGAAATTGTTCCTTGCATCAGCCATCCTAAACAGTAAAAAAGATGAGAAGTCAGAAGAGAAGAGAGTGAGTAGTGATTTAGGTCTTTAGCTTAGTGGTCGTGTCCTACAGTCAGCGTGTGCTCTGATACCATCTCTGTAGCGACCAGACCTCAAACAGTCTGATCTCTGTGCTCCGGTGTCATCCCTGGATCAGTAATGCTGACACCACACAGTACTCGGAGGATTTATAGCAGAGTAGCAATCACACACTTATTACATCGAGTGTCTCAAAAGAGAACTTATTACAATAAATGTGGCTTAAGGCCATCTAATAATGATAACAGTGGAAGGCTTGGAAGATAAGTGAGTCCATCAACTCCAACGACATCACTGAGTATAGAACCACGACCTAAAACTCCTTAATCGTCGTCTGAAAAGTCTACAACATTAACGTTGCAGCCCGAAAACGGGTCAGCACATGGAATATGCTGGCAAGATAACACATAGAGAGTAATGGAATGCAACAACTATACTATATGCATATTTGGCTGGTGGAAAGCTCTATGGTTACAGTTTTTGCGTAAAGCCAATTTTTCCCTACTTCAAGGGAATAAATTTAATTACTATCATGGTGGTTGTGAAACATTGAGAATGGTTGACAGCATTCTCAATCCCAATTAAGTAACATCATTAAAACCCATCAAAATTAGTTTAGAGTAACATGTTGAGATTCACATGAAAATCCAGGTACTAGATACTCAAGATGTCCATAACCAGGGACACGGCTAACCATGATTAGTTTGTTACACTCTGCAGAGGTTTGCGCACTTTTCCCCACAAGACTCGATCGCCTACGTTTGGTTTCTCGCACTACACGGTGTTTGAGAAGACGGATGACCGAGACACAGTCTTTCAGAAGCGCTAGCACCTTACGACGGGTAGACCGGTACACCTACTTTCCCCTACATCTGCTAGTCTACCACTGTAAGAGTTCACACAACTTAGTCAACTATGCCAGAGCCCATAATGGCTTGTGGCTGCACACGGAAGTTTCTAGTATGAATAATCTCATGATCCCTTTGGGCCTGGGTGGCGGTCCAATAAAAACAGGCAAGTCCTGGTAACCCCAGGTGCCTCAATCCACCCAGATGTGTGTTAGGTTGCCACCTTAGATAAACCCTTAATTATAAATCTCACATCTGTCATGGATTTCACTCACCCAATCCACGTCTACTAGCATAGCATGGCACAATAAGCAAACGTAGAAGTAACTCCCAAAGGTTTGATAATAAACAGGTAATAGGTACTACCTCATCTATTTCCCATCCCACAATTTGATTAGATCCTAATCATGCAATGTGTGAGGATTGATCTAATGCAATAAAACTGGGTTGTAGAAACAGTATGATCAAAGTGTTACTTGCATTGCTGATGATCCGCGTAACCTAGGGATTCGAAGTAACAGGCGGCGCACTCCGGGTATTCTATCGCAGACAAATATCAAGCATACAATAAGTACTCATCTAATGCACAGGTAAAACTCAAATAGAAGATCTAACCAGAAGTTCAACTTAAGAACCCTGGTTTGCAAAAGAATCAAATCGAACGAAGCAAAAGAAATCAAACGGCGAAAGAAAACAACTTCGTTCTAGTAATCTGGATCTAGGGCAAATTTTACACTAGCAAAAACTTGTTTAAGTTGATTATTGGGAAAGAGGGTTTCGAGACGAAACTCCAGGCGCTTGAATCGCCTGATTCCGATAAACGAGCGAAAAGTTATACTAAAACGAAAATCGGATCAGAAATCGCGATTAGAAAATAACCGCGGAAAATCCAACGAAAAAAGAAATGACAAACAGATTTTCTTTAAAAAAAAAATTGCACGGTAAACGAGGCGGCGGCGAACCTCGAAAGGCGCACGGCTCCAGCGGCGACGACGGCGGGCGGCGGCGGCTGCGGATTAGGGTTAGGGTTAGGCGCGGTGGCGGGCTGGCTCTCTCTCTCTCGGGCCGGCTCGGGCGCTATTTAAAGGCGCCCCGGGCGGAGGTTTCCTGGCCGGGTACGGCCCGTAGTCGGTTTCCGTTTTTTTTTATAAATCCGCTCGGAAGAAAAATAAAAAGAAATACTAAATGGACTCCAAAAATCACGAAATAAATTTTGCCGGGTTCCTAAAATCAAGCCCGGTAAAGTGAACATTTATCTGGGCCCAAACTACAATTTCGAAAAACGCACATTTTTCCTAAATTCAAATAAAAATACCGAAAAACTCCGAAATAAATCTTATTTGATTTTTTTATTAAATCCTCAATATTTCTATATTTTGGGAAAGTCATTTTATTCCCTCTCTCATATTTTTGTAATAGAAATAATTGATGATAAAATAAATAAAATCAAATGATCCTGTTTACATAATTTGAGAAAACTCAAATATGTAAATAACGAAATCCCCAACTCTCTCCGTGGGTCCTTGAGTTGCTTAGGATTTTCTAGGATCAAAACCAAAAGCAAAATAAAATATGATATGCATGATGACCTAATGTATAACATTCCAAATTGAAAATTTGGGATGTTACATGGGGATTCCGGATTGAAACTCGGGGGCCGCCACCCAGTTGGTGTCGCGCGGCTCGGTGATGTAGAACCACCCCGATTGCCACCCCTTTATGGTCTCCACGTAGGAGCCCTCGAGCCAGGTAACATTGGGCATTTTTCCCATGATGGCTCCGCCACATTCCGCTTGTTGGCCGCCTACTACCTTCGGTTTGACATAGAAGGTCTTCAGCCACATGCCGAAGTGGGGCCGGATGCGGAGGAAAGCCTCACACATGACGATGAACACCGAGATGTTGAGGATGAAATTTGGAGATAGATCATGGAAGTCCAGCCCATAATAGAACATAAGGCCACGGACGAATGGATGGAGGGGAAACCCCAGTCTGCGGACGAAGTGGGTGAGGAAAACCACCCTTTCGTAAGGTTCCGGGGTAGGGATGATCTACCCCGTGCCTGGAAGCCGGTGCGCAATATCCGCGGCTAAGTATCCGGCCCCGCGCAGCTTTTTGATGTCTCCCTCCGTAACGGAGGAGACCATCCACTTGCCTCCCGCTCCAGACATGTTTGGAGAGGGTTGAGGAGAAGGATGTGGACTTGGGCGCTGGAGCTCGAGTGCGCGAGAATGGATGAGCAAGGAGGAAGAAGGCATGGGTAGAAAAAGGTGAACCCTTATCCCTTTATAAGGGCGGATGAAACTATGCGCCCCTACCAGCCTGGTAAAACTCGCTTATCCCCCAAGCGCTGTAATTGATGGCGCGGTTGGGTTACCCACGTCCGTATTGATGGGAATCCCGTAATAAGGGGACACAATCTCTGCCTCGACAAGACATGCCAAGGAAACCGCCTCGCGAAACACGTTGAGGTTGGTTGTGAAAAATGATTCGAATGGTGACCTGGCTGTGGTGTGATGTCACACTGCGGAATGCGTCGGCGGATTAGATTTGTGAAAATATTATTCTCTCTACGGTTGTATGTGGAACTTGTTTTGTAGAGTCGGACACGATCCTTGTGTTCAAAATCTTCTATGAAGTATTTGGAGGAGGAACCTGCCTTGCAGTGCCGAAGACAATCTGCGCGCCGGATTATATCCTTTGGCTGGACTGTTGGACTATGAAGATACAAGATTGAAGACTTCGTCCCGTGTCCGGATGGGACTCTCCTTGGTGTGGAAGGCAAGCTTGGCAGTACGGATATGTAGATCTCCTTCCTTGTAACCGACTCTATGTAACCCTAGCCCCCTCCGGTGTTTATATAAACTGGAGGGTTTAGTCCGTAGGACCAAGAACAACAATCATACCATAGGCTAGCTTCTAGGGTTTAGCCTCTTCGATCTCATGGTAGATCAACTCTTGTACTACTCATATTATCAAGAACAATCAAGCAAGACATAGGGTATTACCTCCATCAAGAGGGCCCAAACCTGGGTAAACATCGTGTCCCCCGCTTCCTGTTACCATCCGCCTAGACGCACAGTTCGGGACCCCCTACCCGAGATCCACCGGTTTTGACACCGATAGTTGGTATATGTGTGGAGGAGGAGAGAGTCCTACCTCATGTATTAAGGGAGATTGATCTACCTCATGTATTAAGGGAGATTGATCGACATCCATGCATATGTGTAGGAGAGGAATAAGGTTGGGAGAGAGATAGATCTAGAGTGCTGGAGGGGGTGGTAGTGGAGTTGCTTCTAACAAATGGTGGGATAGGCTTGCTAGACAACCAGAGGGTACGCCTGCAATATCCATAAGAGAGGGGATGGCTACCTGTCTGTGCACGTGCGTGTGAGAGACGGGTCAGGAGGCATGCACGAATGATGAGGGGGGACGATATGGATGTGGTAAGAAGACATAACTACATAGGAAGATCAATTGTCCTTTGTCAGAGAAAGGAGAGACATAACTTGTGAGGTACGTCGATCGATGGGGGGGGGGAATAGGTAAAGTCGACCTAGGTGTATGTTGGGAGATCGATCGGTATACATGCATGTGTGTGTTAGAAGCAAATGAGGCACGGGGAGAAGGATAGAGAGAGAGAGAGAGGGATGCATCTAGGAGGTGGTGCGAGAGTCATACTATATCGAGGGGGAAGGAGTGTGCGAGTACGAGATCGATGAAAAGAGTGGTGGGAGTGAGGCATGGACGGTGATAAGAGAAGAGGGGAAGCTTACGTTTGTGCTAGGCACACCTTGCTAGAGAGGCATATCGATCGATGTGTGCCGTAAAGAAGGAGCTGGGGGGGGCTACACACACCATGGGTGAACGACCTGAAGTGAAAAGATGAATTTGCGCGATGGAGCTAGAGAATGCTGAGGGACGGTGAGAGGGATGCGGGCATGTGCATGCATGAGAGAAAGTTAGCGCTAGCTAGCTACAAAGATAAGAGGATTGTGTGGGTGTAAAAGACGAATAGAGATCATACTTCATTATAAAAAGCGAATTCGGATATTTGAAGAATTTATCATGGTGTTTTAAACTGACGCATGTGTGAATATATATAACGGTGATACACATGGTGTGGTTATGAACATGTTATACTACATATAATATATTTTATCTCTACTCTTATAAAAATGGAGTTGTTGATGATGGTGTGCCTGCCATCCTGCAATATAGGCCGTCCGATTTATATCTGACGGATAGGAAGGAAACTATGGCAATTTTGAAAAAAGATACCCACACCCCTCTCCATATTTGCAAATTAGGCCTCCCCTTGATCATGTTGATGTTCTGTGGAACGCATGGGCATCTTGCTAGTACTATGTATAATATATAGAACATTGATCATAATTTGGGCTAATGTGTGGCTTTTGTAGCTCAGATCTAAATACTTGTCATAATGTAGGGGGTGGGGCACTATACTATGTGTGAGAAACACGGTGTACACGTATGGAACATGGTTTAGATTATGAATATATGGTTAGTACATCAAATGTACTATTATTTGGAATCAACATCAAGTGTATTCAAAAAATAGAATCCGAGTTCATGTAGTACACATAGTTCATATCTATCTCTATAGTAATCATGTGGTGTGTTATTAAGGTAATACACGAATGATGGTTGAAGTTGAGAACAATCATGATTGTAGATTCTTATTGAAATAGAGAAACGAATTCAAATTCAGTTCGAATTGCAGCGGTAGTATAGACATTTGGAATGCACTAAAATGTTGGTATGAGTAGGTTACATGCATTATACAGCAAGCAAAAAAATTTAATTGGACATAACGTGGATTCATACTCCCTCCTTGCATCTATATAGGGCGTAATGCGTTTTTTAAGACCGCCTTTAACTATTGACAAGATTAATAGTACATGACAAGCACAATGTCAAAATTATATCATTGAAAGAACCTTTCACAGACGAATTTAATGGTGTGCTTTGTGTAAGTTGCATGTCATATATTATTGCTCTAATATTTGGTCAAAGTTAGCATCAACAAACACATTAGGCCCTATATAGACGGAAGGAGGGAGTAGCTTTGAATAGCATTTTTATAGTAAAACTGGGCAAGACTCTCTCTTTGTGTGATGTGAATATTTTTATTTTTTCGTTTTCATTTTGTTGAGGGAAGTGCGAATTGATTTGGTATGTACAAGTACAATATTACACGTTAGGCTTGTCCCTAAAATTCAACCCGCGCCTTGTTATATCCCAAAAATTCAGATATTGTGCTCCCAAAACTGGCGCCTTCACAACCCGCGCCTTGCTATTCCAAAATTACAACGCGCGCGAAAACTCCCTCCAGCTGCCAAATCCCGACACGCGAAATCCCCCTTCTAACCCTGAGCTGAAAGGGCCACTAGTTCAAATTGGCGGGGGGTACTTTTGTAACACACCATACATTTTGGACAAGCGCGTCCCTAAGTCATGGTTCACCCCCTCCCATCGCCTCCTTTTTGCCATTCGAAATCCCAGGCCGCCATAACCTCTCCGCTCCAGCCACGAAACCCCACCCTCCTCCGTCCGCCACCTCACCACTGCCCAGTCAGAGCCTCTTCCCCGATGACATCGTCCACCGCAACAGCTCGACGTCCCTCGTCCACCTCCCCGGATGAGGATCCGCCGTCCATCTCGTTGCCCCGCCGGTTCAGCCGCCCCGTCCTCCACCTCCAAGGAGCTCCTCCGACGATCGCTTCGTCTATCGCGGCTGCTCCATCCCCACAGCGCCGCCCTAAACTGCTCCACCGGAACCACAACATCCTCACCAACTCCTCGGACGAAGCCGAGGCCTATTCAGCACCACCAAAGAGGTTATACACTCATCGCATCGCACCTTCTCCTTAGCTCGACCTCCTGGCACCGACGGTGCTCCATCCTGCACCCCCATGGAGCGGCTACCTTGAAGTCGGCACCGCAGGCGACATCTCCATGGCGGCTCTCCCCCAGTGTGAGGCCCCTCCGGCGGCGGCGTCCATGCCAGCCGGATCTGCTGCTGCTGCTCCATCTCTCGCTCGCTCGCGTTGCTGCTGCTCCGGCTCTTGCTTGATCGCTCGCTCGCCCAGCTGCTACTGCTCTCCCCCTCGCTCGTGCTGCTGCTCTGCTCCGATTTAGCTACACTTCAGTCGACTGAATCGACTATTGGGTCAGTCGATTTTCAGGGGGTGGGAGGGGGGGCTCGCCGGAGTTAAGGAAGAACCACCCGCAGTGGGGACGGGGGCTTCCCGAAGAGGTACCCCAGTATCTATCTTAGGGTTTACGGTGGGGGCTGGGGGCCTATAGGGCTAGCCGAGGCGGCGGTGGATCGGCGGTGGGGAGTTGTTTCGGGGCGGCGAGGCGACGCTGGGGCCGGCGGTTCGACCGGTGGTGGCTGGCGGCTCAGGGGGGTTCATGTTGAAGATGAACTGCTGACCCTCCCTAAACTACATGTCAAGTGCCTCTCTGCTACCATTGCGTTAAGTTTCGACAGTAACATTCAGATTCCACAGTAAATTTCAGTTTCAATAGTTAAGTTCAGAGTCAACAGTTTTTATCTCATCTGTTGTAGTCAGGTGGTTTTTGGTGATGTAAATTTTACATCTATTTTACATCATCTATTGGAGATGCTATTAGAGTCCCACTTGAGATTGACGATGCATGTCTTGTGCTGCTTCAGCCTTGACGTCTTACGGCTCACCGAGGCTGCTCCAATGACAGAACCATCCATCACAACAGAGCAGTGTCCTGGACGGCGTCTACAGATTCCTTAGATCTTCCTCCACACCTCCGACAACCACCTCTGCCTCAACCGCTTCAGCGACCAACCCAATGATGCTGAGGTCGACACGGCTACGGCAAAGAGGTTGTACACTTGTTGCATCACTTATTACTATACATTCATGTTGATCCATTAGGGCTATTTTGTTTCGACGGAAAAACATAGCAATAGGGAATTTTCCAATGGCACTCTACTATTCAATTATTCATGCATTTTGTTGAAAGGAATGAACCAAAACATCCACCTGGACCTACTTTTCAAAATCCTATGCATGAAAACAAGACCAAGTGCATTAGTGGCAGAATAACATTATAACTGTACACGCTTTCATATGGTTTCACTTTATTTTGGCCATGTTTCTTTGTATTCCTCTGCTCTTCCAATTCCTGTAAACCAAACACTCAAGTTGACAGAAATCCTATGTTCACAAATTCTCTGTTTACCATGTGCATTCCTATCCTATTCCGATGTTTTTCCTATCCCCGCGTTTATAGAATCATGCAAGCCAAATGATCCCTTACAGAATTACTTCAGTTACAGGTAGGTGTCGAAGGGAACTTTGTGTGGTTTGTCCTGCTCCTGCCGCGACGTCGTCCACCTCAACCGAGCTGCTCCATCGACAGAAACATCCACCAAACCAGACATCACGACTCCCGACCGTCTTTCGCCGCCTCAGATCTCCTTCCCTGCCGCCGGCACCCACCGCAACGACATCACCATCATCGACTCAGTAGATGAACCTGAGGAGTACATGGGTCCACAAGAGAGGTCGCACTCTTTTGTTTCTGCTTATGTTATGCATTGCTTAAAATTACCTGCTACTTTATCGTCTTGTTCACCTCTTAGACTCCAAGTCAGGTCCAAATTAATGTTCAAACTTGAGTTCTAAATTAGTTGTGGGGCACATATCAAGGAAGCAATGAATAGTATCTATGTCTAATATCTGGTTCACCTAGGGTATGCCTATGTTGTTCATCTTGGGTGGGAAACAAATAGTAAAGCAATCATCATCTGTCTTTTTATTAAATTAAAGCAATCATCAGCCTGCTATCATTATTTTTGGATCCATCCACTGGTTGTTACCATCACTCTAGATTTCTGCATGCTCTCCTTACATAATCTCACCATATTTTTTTCATATGCATGTCAGATATTGTACACAGTCATGCTGAGCATGTAGAGAAAAAGAGAAAAGTTTTGTGCGGCAATACAATGTCATGCAGCCATTGCTCCATGGTGGGTTCAATGGCAAACCCTCCCCACCCCTCTCTAGATTGTAATCCAGAGGAAGATATCTGTTCTGGGGCGGATTTAGACGCCGCTGACCACTCCTATTTACCCCCCAAGGTTTTTGCTCTACCTTGGCATGATGATGTTAGTCATATCATGCATATGTTGCCTTGCAGTGCCTACTTTTGACATCATATATGTCATCTGCTTAGTTTAGACATGTTCTGTAATGCCACCTGTTTAGTTTCTATATCATATATGGGAATTATGCAGTCTCATGTCTTTTAGCCAGCCATAATATATGTGAAATGTGCAATGCCATCCTATTTAACCAGGCATCATATATTTGAATGATATCTTGCGCATCATTTTCTTCATTACATTTCCATTTGTCGACAATGTTTGTACATTAAACTACTCTTCCTGTGAATCAACCATTTAGATGGGAGATTGAAAAATCTGGAGCGAAAACATGGCCTTCAGAGCAGATAGTGCTACCTGTCAAAGCAGATCTCTTGTTGGGTCCCGATAGCTCCTCAGAGATGGATTCAGAGACAGATGACCAGTCGTATTCCCCCACTGAGGTGTATACTCTAACTTGGCACGGTTATACTGCTCATATCATGCATATGGTGTCTTGCATTGCATAGTTTAGACATCACATACACAATATTCAACACCATGTTCTTAGTTCAGACATCATATCTAATGCCCTCTGTTTAGCATATAAATCACATATGTGAATTAAATGATGCGATCCTGATTACTTAGATAACATGTAGGTGAATTATGTCATGCGATCCTGTTTGGTTATTCATCATATCTTTGAATTATGTTATGCTATGCTATCCAGTTTAGATAGACATCATATATGTGAAATTATGTCATGCTATCTGTTTTAGTTAAAAAATATACATGTCAACTATTTCATGCCCTCTTTTTTCCACACTATCTATTGCATCTGTCTCTCATACAATGTCTGTACATTCAACTATGTTTCCTGTTTATCAGCCATTTGAATTGGAGCGGGTGATGCCAGCATCTAGCGGACTAAAAACACGGTCTTCGAATAAAATAGTGCTACCTCTTGGTGGAGATAGCACCCCAGTTGTACATGCACAAGAACCAGCCCTACCACACATAACCCAAACTCTCGCAGGTTGTAACCCTACTGCGATGGACAGAGAACCAGCTAAAACAGTGCTACCTCTTGGTGGAGATAGCACCCCAGTTGTACATGCACGAGAACTAGCCCTACCACACATAACCCAAACTCTCGCAGATTGTACCACTACTGCGATGGACAGAACCAGCTTCACCCAATCTAACCCCAACCCCAGCAGATAGTAACCCAGTTCCTGTTGACACAACACCATCTCCACCACAGAGCTCCCAAACAAGAGCAGTTAGTAAGGCATCTCCAGTGCCCAAAGGGCCAGTACTACCACGGGGAACCCCAACTCCACCAGTTAGTACGCCTATTCCTGTGGAGGAAGCACAACCAGCTAGTCATAGTTTAGCATCTATCGCATTTGATGTTGTTAAATCATATGTGCGTATCTTCCCATCTTGGAAATATTATACTGAAGATGAAGAAAAATGCCAGTTGCAGGTGTTTGTCCAGGAGTTATGTGTAAGTAATGTTATTCATGGCAATTACTTTGCTTTGTCCCATACATCCTACCTCCATGATGGTCATAATACAACAAATTTTCCCATTTTTCTCTATAGAGAAGGACCGATTTGGAAACTCAGGATGAGGTAACCTGTCCTAATACCTCTGCTATCTTCAAGAATGCTTGGTGGTAGTATCAGAATTACCTACAGAAAACATACTTCACTGGTAAAGAAACTCATCAAATTCCCTTACGTTCTCCTGAGACACATTTGCTGGACGATGACTGGGAACACCTTGTTCTGTATTGGTCCCGAACCAAGAATGTGGTAAGGTCTATGAGCTCATTTTCTATTTTTAAGTACTGTCGAGGATATACCCCGCGACGTAACCTGGCCAGAAGTATAACCCGGCCAGACTTGGCGACTCACTAAGTGACCCGCCCGAGCCTGGCGACTCATGGGTGACCCGGCGAGCGGGTCAGAGGAACGACAAGACCTGGTGGCCCAGAAGGCGGTTTATGGAAGGCTGGTTCATGTTATGGTGGGCCGGTTTATGAGGAAAGCACAAGGAATATTCTCCTACAAAGGAAGCAAGACTAGGACTCCACTTGTAATAGAGTAATCCTAATCCAACTAGGACTAGTCATGTAAACCGCCCCTTCAACATATATAAGGAGGGGCAGGCTCCCCAAAGAGGGACAAGCAAGGAGAGAAATAATCTGAAGGGTTAGGGATAATTGGGAGAGCCGGTTTACCGGCGACTCTCTCGTGATGATAATGAGACCTAACCACAAACAACATGTAGGGTTGTTACAGATGATGTTTCCCGGGGCCCGAAGCTGTCTAAATCCTTGTCTTATGTGTTGACCCGCCGTGCATCTCTCGATTCCGACTAACCCCTTCAAGCTACTGCATAGATGCGTTGGCCTCACGACTAAGTCCTCACAGTAAGACATCTGCCGTGACAAAACCACGACAGTTGGCGCCCACCGTGGGGCTTGCACACGGTGGTGTTGAGTTCTTGGAGGGATCTATCTTAGGGATCGAGAAGCTCGCGATATATTAGAAAAAGAAGAGAACTCGCAGAAGGATCTACGGGCTCGACATATTGGCGTGTGCAAAATTGAGATCAAGAGTTAGGGTTGCATCTGTGATCCGTTTAATCTGACAACAATCGATTTTTCGCTGTTGCACCATCTATGAAGCTGCCAAAGTTGAAGATTCTCCGCAACTTGGTCCGAGACTAAGTGGAATCGGTTTTTAATTAAATCCGCTCGGTCTGCTAGTCGATGTTTACGCGTATATACGCAGTATCACGTGCGCCTGACTGCTGCTGCATATTCCACGAGTGATCTGCTGGATCAGGTACCGAGGTGTGTGGGTCCCGAAGCAACAACGATTTGCTGCACTGTTATTGCCGCTACTTCATGTCAATTGATTCAAGCAGGAGTACTTCTCATGTGAATACAAAGACAGGGTTATTGATTGGGCTTGATGGCTATTGCTTATGTGAAGGACAGAAGACCCGTGCTAGATAAGCATTAGATCGGATTTGTTCTTCTACATCCAGCCAAAGCATATTACCAGTGGTTGAAAGTTACTACAAACAGCAACAGGAAGGATTTGTCTCCGCCTCGATCTTTGAGCCGGCCGCAAGTCACCTAGCCGTGGCCTCCAACCCGCTTCTACGACCCGCCGCCTCTGTTGCTTGATTCGCCTCCACTACTTTGGCCGTAGCCGCCGTCTCAAAATTTGCTGCCGTCTCTTGCCACAGCTGGCCTCCGGCCTTCAAACAACCAAGCTGGTCCTACTTCACCGCACCTAGAGCCGCCATCGCGGACACATGCCAAATTACCACTTCCATAACTCTCCCTATTCAACCGTGGAGTCAGCTACCGTCGTGTACGCATACCAGTTTCCGTGGAGTCAGCTGCCGCCCAACTCCATCTCCTGCCACGCTGCCGGCTGTTGCCGTGTCTCCTGCCAGCTCGTCGCGCGGTTGGTTGCTGCTGCGCCCTCTGCCGGCTCGCACCACTGCGTGCCCCGTCCGCGCAACTTGCCCTACTCCACAACCAAATCGCTGCCTCTGATATGGTTAAACACCTCCGCCAAGCCACTGGATCCGCTCGCGCCGTCCTCCATGGTGGGTTATTCTTTCTACAAGCGTCTGCGCTCCCAAGTCCTCCGGTTTTCTGCGGCCTTCGAGCACCCCAGCTCTGCCAAGACGCCGATGCCTTCCAAAAGTTTGCGTCTGCTGGCCTGTTTGTAAACGCCGCTTTAAGTCGTTCTTACCAAGTCGTCTCAATCCACCACTGCTGCAACAAATGGAGCAACAAGGGAGCAATAGCCCGACTTAGTGAGGTTGTTATGCCACAGCGTGATGCCACATCAAGTCACCAGAGGTACAAGCATAAAAAAGGGGGCAACTGCCTTGTCCATTGTTGGAAAGAAAGAGGAAAAGTGCTACCACAGGTTGCCACTTCAAATGACGTGAGGCTATACTAGTCCATCGTCACTAGTATTCGTACTCCTCCGGACCTTTTCAGTCTGCGTATGAATCATCTATCGAATGGACATGACACACAGATCATCTACCGTCTAGATTATCAGGTGACATCCATCTAAGTTTATTTTATTAAGTGCATATTGTTTTTTGTCAAAGAAGAATTACTTTGATCTGTATATTTTTGTATACAGGATAAACATTCATTACAAATGTGGTTTATACCACGGGTATGGAGCATGGGCTGATAATGTTCCGCCCAACGATAGTCCGTGACATATTACCCGATGAATGGACGCGCATAAGCCGGCGTCCTTGCGGCCCGGACTACTTCAAACTCACCGGGACTGTCCCTGTGGACGACTCACCCATCCATGCCGGTTTACACCGCCGGTGCCAACTCTCCGGTCTGCACCGGCTTACAATGCCGCGGCCGACTCATCTGTCCGAGCCGCTTCTGATGCCGCGGTCATCTTTGTTGTCCGTCTCTTGCGGCCTAGTCTACATCAACATACCGGGCCGCACCTGTCTGCATGAGCTATTTATTGAGTATGAGCAAGTCACAGCTTGGGTAGCCCAGTTTTCTTTCAAACAAAATGGAGGCAAATTATCATATACTATCAACCATCGTCTGCACTGGGTGGCCCAATGAGCAGGCGCACAAGTCGCCGCCACTACAGTTTGGTTAACTTCAAATAGCCAGTTGGAAGGAACCATTGGCCGAGTTGCTGACACGGCTCATACGGGATCATTTATAACCCGCCGCAGTAACCTCAACCTTCTGTGGATTCACATCATGCTATCAACACCAATGATATACAACTTATGCCGGTTTATATCACGGTCAAAAATGGAGAATCTCAAGCCAACTCCTCGAGTCACCTTGAGACTCGGGGGCTACAATGATATGACTCAGCAAAATGTTGAACCCCAGGACATTGGAGGGAAAGATGACCCGGTCCCGGAGGCTACTACCATATTGATGAAAATTTAAAGGCCGTCAGAAAATTTCCGATTCAAAATGAAGAATGCCGGTTTAAAATCCGGTTCAAGGGAAATTTGTTCTCCCACAAAAGCTCTGAAGCTCTCAAATCCGGTTTAAGAATTTCCGGTTCAAAAAGAATTAATCTCTAGCAAGTTCGAGTTTAAAGGCCGTCAGAAAATTTCCGGCTAAAAATGAAGAACCCAGTTTAAAATCCGGTTCAAGGTAAAGATGTCTCCCACAAAGCTTTGAAGCTCTCAAAATCCGGTTCAATATCCCGGTTCAAGAAGAATTTATCTCTTGCAAAAAGTTAAAGGTTGCCGAAGAGGACCTGCTGCCATGATGCGCAGTTCAAACATGGGTATCCTGCCTTATTGGCTTATCATATTATTGATCACGTGGGGGCTTCTGTTTATAAAACGGAGTTCTGTTTACCCATTGATCTGGCTTATAAAGCCATATAAAAAAATCACTTGGGGGCTTGGTCGTATTCGAACCATAGCTACACCTATTGATCGGTGTAAGGCCACCAGGGAAATCACTTTGGGACTTGGTCGTATTCGAACCATAGCTACACCTCTTGATCGGCGTAAGGCCACCAGGAAAATCACTTGGGGGCCAAAGAGAGTGTTGCAAAAGCACAACTCAAACATGGGCACCCACTGAGCACAGCTCAAAATATTGCTCGGGGGCTCTTTGCTTCTCAAAGAACAAAGAGTCTACACCCTTGTAATAGGCTATAAAGCCAGGCTTGGAAGCCAGGTGTATTCACCTAAAACCCCAGGTTATCCTGCCTTATTTAAGTAAGCCACTCCATCCAGGTAATCCTGGTATGACCCGCCAAACGTTTGGCAAGTCAATCTTATACAGACCCTGAACTTGTCAAAATTAAAATGATGATTGGTTAATGTGAGGTCCATCTTAAAAGGCTTTGTAAAACGGTTTAACTCAGTGGCCTGGCAGCCCATGAAAAGCCTCGATTTTGGGCCTGGCAGCCCATGAAAAGCCTCGCATCTTCCCATGCTTTTATTCGACAAATTTTCTCTTTTTGAGGTTTACAACACTTTATGATAAACCGGTGTTTATTAAACCCGGCCTGGCTTTCGACTATAAGTCGCCAGTATGAGATAAGGTAACATCTGGTGTTTATTAACCTGGCCTGCCTTTCGACTATAAGTCGCCAGTATATATTTGGATTGCGCCATTGGAATCATGCGCTTATAAATCATTAGATTATATTATTCAAATCTTTAATAGCCAACATGGCTAGATTTTTATTATGGTTATCAATAACCAGTATTATGATTGAGGTTTTCAAAGTCGCTTTAGCGCAATGGATATGATTTATTCTACAATGGAAGGATTAGTCCCGAGTCGCTGCAGGCTTACGACCCGACACTTGGGGCTACATTATTCAAATTGAGATTACATCAAATATGCAAGTCCCAAGTCACCGCCAGCATGCACCATGGCACTTGGGGGCTAATGCAAAGTCATTTTTTCATCACCTTATTGAAGACCCGACTCATCACATTGTAATGAGCCGGCCCTTGGGGGCTACCAATTGCTCCTGTCAACAATTCAAGGTCCACAAGTTTTAATCCATTATATTGAAGGGTCCACTACTTAGTTGGTAAAGCACAAAGCTCTTAACCTTGTGGACGTGGGTTCAAGCCCCATGATAGGGGTTACATTATATGATGTTATTTTCAATGAAGTATATATAAAGTGCCAGCTCAGTATTATCTTACTGAGTCGGCCCTTAGGGGCTACAAGTTGTTGTTCAAGTTTACATGATCATATCTACAAAGTCCATGCTCATTATTGCATAATGACTCGACCCTTGGGGCTACACTGGTTGAAGTTTTTTGAGCATCAGGAAATTACAAGTCCCAGGCTGCTGCAAGCATGACAACCGGCACTTGGGGGCTACATAATATGGAATATTCAGTTGTGACTAGTGACTGAGATGAACAAACTAGATTTCTTCAAGGTTGCAACATTTATATTGAAACAAGTCTTAAGCTATCACTATGTTCTCCTCTTAAGACTTGGGGGCTACAGGTAATATGCATATAAAGGAGGAACATCTTCAAATTCTCAGTTTTGGGAAAATCAAGAAGATTAATTGTGTGACCCTGCATTGGCAACAATCATAACCCGACGTCTATAAACGGTCATGACCCGGGATCATCAGTTTTTTAGAACCCGGCAATTTTGGCAATGATAAACCGACAAGTTCTACATTTTCAAACTGGCTGATATCAGTTGAATATTTGAATACCAATATTTTTGTCAAATCAGAGCAATGAAGCCCGATTCAAATGGATTCTTTATTTACAAAAGGTTTATAAGAATATTTAAACTAGAGCACAACCCGACAAATTTGTTCTTGTGTTTATGTTGCAGATCAGTTTAACATGGATGCATCCAAATTAAATTGGGGGCTAATGTTGGGGATATACCCCACGGCGTAACCCGGCCGGACTTGGCGACTCACTAAGTGACCCGCCCGAGCCTGGCGACTCATGGGTGACCCTGCGAGTGGGTCAGAGGAACGACAAGACCCGGTGGCCCAGAAGGCGGTTTATGGAAGGCCGGTTCATGTTATGGTGGGTCGGTTTATGAGGAAAGCACAAGGAATATTCTCCTACAAAGGAAGCAAGACTAGGACTCCACTTGTAATAGAGTAATCCTAATCCAACTAGGACTAACCGCCCCTTCAACATATATAAGGAGGGGTAGGGCTCCCCAAAGAGGGACAAGCAAGGAGAGAAATAATCTGAAGGGTTAGGGATAACTGGGAGAGACGGTTTACCGGCGAATCTCTCATGATGATAATGAGACCTAACCACAAATAGCATGTAGGGTTTACCGGCGACTCTCTCAATTCCGACTAACCCCTTCAAGCTACTGCATAGATGCGTTGGCCTCACGACTAAGTCCTCACACTAGGACATCTGCCGTGACAAAACCACGACAAGTACTATATTCTTGCGTCTTACTGTACTCTGTTCATGTAGAACAAGTGCCTAAACTTGAAGAACAACTATTCTAATTTAAAGATTCCATTGCTATCATGGTTCAAAAAAGCGCTAGGCGTTAATTGTGCGTTTTGCCACCGCCTTGCGCTTTCTGACCAAAGCGCATGCTTATGCGCAGTTATGCATAGATTAAGTGTAGTTATGCGCAATGCGTTTCGCCAATGCCTAGAGCCTAGGCGCTCTTAAGCGCTCGCTTAGGCGCACCTTTTTTAACTATGATTGCTATCGTGCATACTGCTTTGCTCTTGTATCACTGTATTTACTCATACAAACTTATTTTTAAATTGAAGGATCCAATCGAAACTCCAATGGCATAACAGGTATGTTCACACATGTTTCTTTAACAGACTTGCTCTTATCAATAGCTCTGTTGATTTCAATTTCAATTGTGTATACAATTGACTTCTCATATCATGCACATTACTAGCATCACAACAGAGCCAATAGTGTTGTTGTACATGTAGACCCGTGGTACCCATCTGAAATCTTGTTGTGCCGTGTAGTTTCCCATGCTTTGTATTCTTTCACTGCTGCTTTGTCTTGAACTGATATGATTTGAACCGTGTCTCTATTTTGATTTGGCAAGACAATGCAGTGACCATAGGACATAGATATATGTTTGTTTGATGCTTTTATTATGTACTAGGTCTTGGCAATAGAAGACTTGGTAGTTTAATCCCGTCCACCTTACTAATGAACTGGTTCACTGAAATGAGTTTCATATACTAGTACATGCTAAACCTGTTATGTGTCTACTTGTTTCTTCTTTTAGAATGCTGACAGAATATTGAGGAATAGTGCCTTATTAAGCAATGGTAAAGGAAGTAATGCAGATAAGGTTCAGGATAGTGACACATCCTTGTTGTTCTCCAACAAAGCTGATAAAACAGCTAAGGAAGACTATCTCGAAGACAGTGAGACAACCCCAAAGTCCTATCTTGGTTTAGTGTTCGAGTTACTGGCAACTACCGCTTGCACAAGCTATTCAAACTCACTGTCTGAATCAGTTCGGTTTCTTGAGTCTCAACTACAAGCTGAAAGACATCGATCAGCTATGCTGCGACAAGAAGCGGAAGGACTGCGGAAGTCCCTGGAGCATTCAGATGCATACTTTGTAGTGCAACAACAAGCATTGGAGGATTTTAGTGCCAAACAAGACAAAGCTAATAAGCTTTCTAAGCTTATTGCCAGCATGGTGGATACCATGTTTCTTGAGATCTTCTAAACTTGTTTCAGTTATGCTCTTGTTTTGCTGCAAGGTTTATTTGCACCGGTGGCCAATTTTGACGGCCAGTGTATGTAATATGCTGCTTTGTTCCCTATATTTGCACTGGTGGCGAACTTTGATGCCCAGTGGATGTAATATGTGTAATAGCGGTAATAGGCTAGTGTTAATTGCTTTCTTATTTATTTCCTTATTGTCTTGTTTAGTTGTTTGCTTGTAGTCACTGCAGTTCTTTTTCTGTGTTTTCTAGTGGCCACAATAACCTATTTTTGGAAACTAGGCCAAAATAATCATGGCAACACACGGACTGTTGTAACCATGGGCCTCCTGTGGGCCGTATGATCCATGGGCCTTCTACGGGCCGTAGGATCCATTGGCCTTCTATACGGGCCGTAGGATCCATGGGCCTTCTACGGGCCGTACGATCCATGGGCCTTTTACGGGCCGTAGGATCCATGGGCCTTCTACGGGGCGTATCATCATTTCGCCAATCATGGGTCATACTATTCATGGACAATAACAGGCCGTTAATAGGCTGTATTTGATAACTCTATGAAAACAGCCCAACAGTTTTTTTCGACATGAAAATGGCCCAACATATTAACGGGCCACAAACGGGCCGACTGTAACCATGGGCTGAATTTGGCCCACAAGCAGAAAATGACAGTAACGGGCCATAAGTAACCGAATGCTGGAAATGAGCCCAAGAATAAATGGCCCCTCAGAAGGCCGAAAGATAACATGCGCTGGAAACGGCCCAACGGAATAATGGGCGGTTAATGGGTATAAAGTGATACACTGTTCATTATGGACCAGTTTTACCATAGGTCGTTAAGGGGCCGAGGGTTACTAAGGGCCTCATATGGGCTGAACTACGTCATGGGCCATACATGGGCCAGAAGTTAAAATGGGCTGGAATTATATTGGACGGCTTAGATAATGCTACTGGGCCTAATTCGGATAGGCCGTAAACGTGCCCTGGGATAGCGGGCTGTAAATGGGCTATATGCAAACATGTCGTTAACAGGCTTGCCATGGGCCGGCCCGCCACCTTTTGACCAAGTCAAACGGGCCGGCCTTTTCACAGGAATGGGCCTTTGTTGGGCCATGCTACGTGTCGACGTATCATAGGCGCTTTGGGTCCAATGAGTGGATGACATTTGTCCCAACGGTGATCCGACAAGTGTTTCCTCCAGCCAATGATGATTTTACACGTGGAAAATCCCCATTGGTCGGGGCTGTTAACGGGTTATCGGATCCAAAACCGGACCCGATAGCTTAACGGCGTTCCGTTACGGTGGATGCCACGTGTCGGTCACCCTTGACGAAAGCACTTATGTGACGCGCGATTTATCGTCATGGAAGTGGACACTTCCATGATGATAATTTTGGTAATGTCGTGGAACACTTCTACAACAGCACATGTATGACTATCTTGATTCTGTCATAAATTTGTCATGGATGTACATGCATGACAGAAAATGTGACCTACTGTGACAAACACGTATCATCACAGAAGTGTATTTTTTTGTAGTGCTCCATGCAGCGATGAGGCGCCCAACGCCTATGACCTTCCTTGCGAAGTACCCGTCTTCGTACACCTCCTCGGCACGACGACGCGCCTGCCCCCAAAGCTCCGTCGCCTCCTTTTTCCAGGCGGCATCACGAGCTTCGCAGGCTGCCTAGTACCTGGCTTCCTCCTCCACATCTCCTTCTTGAACGCCACTTGCCTGGCTTTCTCAGCCGGCGGTAGCGACTTCCACAGACAAAGATTGTACTGGCCCCAAAACCAATCCAAAGTTGGGGGGTCCAGCGCAACCTTGTCAGGCGGCGCCTAGGGGTCCTCGTCGCTACTAATCGAGTGAGCATCTTCGGGGGGCGGCGACTCCTCGTCGGCGCGTGGGCAGACCGGTGGCTCCATGGCAGAGATTTGAGAGAGAGATAGAGAGAGCGCGAGCGAGGGGAGGATGTAGATGAGAATGCAGGCGGGATGACGTGAGCAAGGTAGTATTTATTGGCGGCCGGAATATATATCGACGGGGACAGTACAAACGTCGATCGCCGGAATTTATGAGTACTGTAGTTTGAATTACACACGATTCCCACAGCAAAATCCGTGCGTGAACACAATAGTCAAAATCCGTGTGTGAATATAATAGCTGACGGTTTCCAATGCAGAACTGTGTCTGATTAATGATCCCCGCCATTCACCTACCAAACCTAGAGCTGCAAGATAGACAGCCAATCGTGTGGGGGACGGTTGTCTTGCCAGATCTTTACATATTCTTTTTTGAACACCAGATATTTACATCGTCTGATGATTTTTTAACTCGCACACAACTACACAAAAAATATGATTTTTCAAATTGTTTAGGTTAGGCGTTGCATGCAGATGTAGTTCAAATTTGAATTGCGGTCATTAAATGGTTAGAAAATCACTTAAATGTCTTTAAAAGGTCAAATGACCCCTGAAAATTTCCAAATTTTCACATGATAGTTGTATTAGTGCACGTTAAACGTAGGAAAAAATTTGAAGGCCGTAAGAGGAAGCTATCTCCCGTCCGTCAGCAAACATGCATTGTTCCCTCTCGGAACCACGAACCTTCTAGTGAGTTGCTCCGGTTTGTGAGCGGTGTGTGTCCAAACTTTCATCAAACAGGCCAATTTTTTTACCACATTATCTTGGTGGCATGACATTAAATCAAGCAATTTTTCATGTTTTTTGATCATTTTTTAATTTTCTGGAATTAAAATGCCATGGCATGCACTCCATGCATGTGCCCATGCCTTGACACCAATATGTTTGAAAATTCATTTGAATTTACTGTGCATGGAATTAACTCGCACACAAGTACACAAAAATATGATTTTTCAAACCATTTTGGTTAGGCGTTGCATGTAGATGTAGTTCAAATTTGAATTACGGTCATTAAATGGTTAGAAAATCACTTAAATGTCTTAAGAAGGTCAAATGACCCCTGAAATTTACCAAATTTTCACATGATAGTTGTATTAGTGCATGTTAAACGTAGGGAAAAAATTGAAGGCCATAAGAGGAAGATATCTCCCGTTCGTCATAAAACATGCATTGTTCCCTCTCGGAACCACGAACCTTCTAGCGAGTTGCTCCGGTTTGTGAGGGGCGTGTGTTCAAATGTTCGTCAAACATGCCAATTTCTTTACCACATCATCTTGGTGGCATGACATTACATCAACCAAGGTTTCGTGTGTTTTTGATCATTTTTCTATTTTTTTGAATTAAAATGCCACGTCACTCCATGCATACGTATGCATGTGTTCATGTAGTGAGACCAATATGTTTGAAAATTCCTTCTAATTTACTGCACATGGAATTAACTCGCACACAAGTACACAGATATGATTTTTCAAACTGTTTAGGTTAGGCGTTGCATGTAGATGTAGTTCAAATTTGAATTACGGTCATTAAATGGTTAGAAAATCACTTAAATGTCTTTAAAAGGTCAAATGACCCCTGAAATTTACCAAATTTTCACATGACAGTTGTATTAGTGCATGTTAAACGTAGGGAAAAAATTGAAGGCCATAAGAGGAAGATATCTCCCGTTCGTCATAAAACATGCATTGTTCCCTCTTGAAACCACGAACCTTCTAGCGAGTTGCTCTGGTTTGTAGGGGGTGTGTATCCAAACTTTCGTCAAACATGCCAATTTCTTTACCACATCATCTTGGTGGCATGACATTAATCAAGCAAGCTTTCATGTTTTTCTGATCATTTCTTAATTTTTTGGAATTAAAATGCCATGGCATGCACTCCATGCATGTGCCCATGCCTTGACACCAATATTTTTGAAAATTCCTTCGAATTTACTGCACATGGAATTAACTCTCGCACACAAGTACACAAAAATATGATTTTTCAAACTGTTATTGTTAGGCGTTGCATGTAGATGTAGTTCAAATTTGAATTACGATCATTAAATGGTTAGAAAATCACTTAATGTCTTTAAAAGGTCAAATGACCCCTGGAATTTACCAAATTTTCACATGACAGTTGTATTAGTGCATGCTAAACGTAGGAAAAAATTTGAAAGCCGTAAGAGGAAGATATCTCCCGTCCGTCATCAAACATGCATTGTTCCCTTTCGGAACCATCAACCTTCTAGCGAGTTGCTCCGGTTTGTGAGGGGTGCGTGTCCAAACGTTCGTCAAACATGCCAATTTTTTCTATTTTTTGAATTAAAATGCCATGTCACTCCATGCATACGTATGCATGTGTGCATGTCGTGAGACCAATATGTTTGAAAATTCCTTCTAATTTACTGCACATGGAACTAACTCGCACACAAGTACACATATATGATTTTTCAAAATGTTTTGGTTAGGCGTTGCATGTAGATGTAGTTCAAATTTGAATTACGGCTAGTAAATGGTTAGAAAATCACTTAAATGTCTTTAAAAGGTCAAATGACCACTAGAATTTTCCAAAATTTCACATTACAGTTGTAGTAGTGCATGTTAGACGTAGAAAAAATTTGAAGGCCGTAAGAAGAAGCTATCTCCCGTTCGTCATCAAACATGCATTGTTCCCTCTCGGAACCACGAACCTTCTAGCAAGTTGCTCCGGTTTGTGAGTGGTGTGTGTCCAAACTTTTGTTAAACATGCCAATTTCTTTACCACATCATCTTGGTGGCATGACATTACATCAACCAAGGTTTCATGTGTTTCTGATTTTTTTTGGAATTAAATGCCATGCCACTCCATGCATACGTATTCATGCATATGTGTCCATGTCGTGATACAAATATGTTTGAAAATTCCTTCTAGTTTACTGCACATGGAATTAACTCGCACACAAGTACACAAATATGATTTTTCAAACCGTTTCGGTTACGCGTTGCATGTAGATGTAGTTAAAATTTGAATTACGGTCATTAAATGGATATAAAATCACTTAAATGTTTTTAAAAGGTCAAATGACCCCTAGAATTTTCAAAAAAATCACATTACAGTTGTAGTAGTGCACGTTAGATGTAGAATTTTTTTTGAAGGTCGTAAGAAGAAGTTATCTCCCGTTCATCATTAAACATGCATTGTTCCCTCTTGGAACCATGAGCCTTCTAGTGAGTTGCTCCAGTTTGTGAGGGGTATGTGTCCGAACTTTGGTCAAACATGCCAATTTTTTTACCACATCATCTTGGTGGCATGACATTACATCAATGAAGGTTTCATGTGTTTCTAATTTTTTTTAATTTTTTGGAATTAAAATGCCATGTCACTCCATGCTTAATTTGAAGGAAATATGCCCTAGAGGCAATAATAAAGTTATTATTTATTTCCTTATCTCATGATAAATGTTTATTATTCATGCTAGAATTGTATTAACCGGAAACATAATACATGTGTGAATACATAGACAAACAGAGTGTCACTAGTATGCCTCTACTTGACTAGCTCGTTAATCAAAGATGGTTATGTTTCCTAACCATAGACAAAGAAGTTGTTATTTGATTAACGAGATCACATCATTAGTTGAATGATCTGATTGACATGACCCATTCCATTAGCTTAGCACTCGATCGTTTAGTATGTTGCTATTGCTTTCTTCTTGACTTATACATGTTCCTATGACTATGAGATTATGCAACTCCCGTTTGCGGGAGGAACACTTTGGGTGCTATCAAACGTCACAACGTAACTGGGTGATTATAAAGGAGTACTACAGGTGTCTCCAAAGGTAGATGTTGAGTTGGCGTATTTCGAGATTAGGATTTGTCACTCCGATTGTCGGAGAGGTATCTCTGGGCCCTCTCGGTAATGCACATCACATAAGCCTTGCAAGCATTACAACTAATGAGTTAGTTGCAAGATGATGTATTACGGAACGAGTAAAGAGACTTGCCGGTAACGAGATTGAACTAGGTATTGGATACCGACGATTGAATCTCGGGCAAGTAACATACCGATGACAAAGGGAACAACGTATGTGGTTATGCGGTCTGAACGATAAAGATCTTCGTAGAATATGTAGGAGCCAATATGGGCATCCAGGTCCTGCTATTGGTTATTGACCGGAGACGTGTCTCGGTCATGTCTACATTGTTCTCGAATCGTAGGGTCCGCATGCTTAAGGTTTCGATGATAGTTATATTATGAGTTTATGCATTTTGATGTACCGAAGTTAGTTCGGAGTCCCGGATGTGATCACGGACATGACGAGGAGTCTCGAAATGGTCGAGACATAAAGATTGATATATTGGACGGCTATATTCGGACACCGGAAGTGTTCTGAGTGATTTCGGAGAAAACCGGAGAGCCGGAGGGTTACCGGAACCCCCCCCAGAAGAAGTAATGGGCCATATAGGCCTTAGTGGAGAGAGAGAGAGGGGCTGCCAGAGGTGGGCCGTGCGCCACCTCCTCCCTGGTCCGAATTGGACTAGGGGAGGGGCGGCGCCCCCCCTTTCCCTCTCCCCCTCCACCTCTTTCCCCCTCCTAGTAGGAGTCCTACTCCTACTAGGAGGAGGACTCCTCCTGGCGCGCCAAGTAAGGGCCGGCCAGCCTCCCCCTGGCTCCTTTATATACTGAGGCAGGGGGGCACCTCTAGACACACAAGTTGATCCTCATGATCGTTCCTTAGCCGTGTGCGGTGCCCCCTGCCACCATATTCCACCTCTGTCATATCGTTGTAGTGCTTAGGCGAAGCCCTGCGTCGGTAGAACATCATCATCGCACCACGCCGTCGTGCTGACGGAACTCATCCTCGAAGCTTTGCTGGATCGGAGCCCAAGGAGCGTCATCGAGCTGTATGTGTGCTAAAAACTTGGAGGTGCCGGAGTAACGGTGCTTGGATCGGTCGGATCGGAAAGAAGACGTACGACTACTTCCTCTACATTGTGTCAATGCTTCCGTTGCGATCTACAAGGGTACGTAGATCAGACTCTCCCCCTCGTTGCTATGCATCACCATGATCTTGCGTGTGCGTAGGAATTTTTTTGAAATTACTGCATTCCCCAACAGTGGTATCAGAGCCTAGGTTTTATGGTTTATGTTATATGCACGAGTAGAACACAAGTGAGTTGTGGGCGATATAAGTCATACTGCCTACCAGCATGTCATACTTTGGTTCGGCGGTATTGTTGGACGAGACAACCCGGACCAACATTACGCGTACGCTTACGCGAGATCGGTTCTCCCGACGTGCTTTGCACATAGGTGGCTTGCGGGCGACTGTCTCTCCAACTTTAGTTGAACCAAGTGTGGCTACGCCCGGTCCTTGCGAAGGTTAAAACGGAGTCAAATTGACAAACTATCGTTGTGGTTTTGATGCGTAGGTGAGATTGGTTCTTGCTTAAGCCCGTAGCAGCCACGTAAAACTTGCAACAACAAAGTAGAGGACGTCTAACTTGTTTTTGCAGGGCATGTTGTGATGTGATATGGTCAAGACATGATGCTAAATTTTATTGTATGAGATGATCATGTTTTGTAACCGAGTTATCGGCAACTGGCAGGAGCCATATGGTTGTCGTTTTATTGTATGCAATGCAATCGCGATGTAATGCTTTACTTTATCACTAAACGGTAGCGATAGTCGTGGAAGCATAAGATTGGCGAGACGACAACGATGCTACGATGGAGATCAAGGTGTCACGCCGGTGACGATGGTGATCACGACGGTGCTTCAGAGATGGAGATCACAAGCACAAGATGATGATGGCCATATCATATCACTTATATTGATTGCATGTGATGTTTATCTTTTATGCATCTTATCTTGCTTTGATTGATGGTAGCATTATAAGATGATCTCTCACTAAATTATCAAGAAGTGTTCTCCCTGAGTATGCACCATTGCGAAAGTTCTTTGTGCTGAGACACCACGTGATGATCGGGTGTGATAGGCTCGACGTTCAAATACAACGGGTGCAAAACAGTTGCACACGCGGAATACTCAGGTTATACTTGATGAGCCAAGCATATACAGATATGGCCTCGGAACACGGAGACCGAAAGGTCGAGCGTGAATCATATAGTAGATATGATCAACATAGTGATGTTCACCAATGAAACTGCTCCATCTCACGTGATGATCGGACATGATTTAGTTGATTTGGATCACGTGATCACTTAGAGGATTAGAGGGATGTCTATCTAAGTGGGAGTTCTTAAGTAATATGATTAATTGAACTTAAATTTATCATGAACTTAGTCCTGGTAGTATTTTGCAAATCATGTTGTAGATCAATAGCTCGCGTTGTTGCTTCCCTATGTTTATTTTGATATGTTCCTAGAGAAAATTGTGTTGAAATATGTTAGTAGCAATGATGCGGATTGGATCCGTGATCTGAGGTTTATCCTCATTGCTGCACAGAAGAATTATGTCCTTGATGCACCGCTAGGTGACGGACCTATTGCAGAAGCAGATGCAGACGTTATGAACGTTTGGCTAGCTCAATATGATGACTACTTGATAGTTTAGTGCACCATGCTTAACGGCTTAGAATCGAGACTTCAAAGACGTTTTGAATGTCATGGACCATATGAGATGTTCTAGGAGTTGAAGTTAATATTTCAAGCAAATACCCGAGTTGAGAGATATGAAGTCTCCAACAAGTTCTATAGCTAAAACATGGAGGAGAATCGCTCAACTAGTGAGCATGTGCTCAGATTGTCTGAGTACTACAATCGCTTGAATCAAGTGGGAGTTAATCTTCCAGATAAGATAGTGATTGACAGAATTCTCTAGTCACCATCACCAAGTTAGTAGAACTTCGTGATGAACTATGATATGCAAGGGATAACGGAAATGATTCCCAAGCTCTTCGTAATGCGGAAATTGACGAAGGTAGAAATCGAGAAAAACATCAAGTGTTGATGGTAGCAAGACCACTAGTTTGAAGAAAAGGGCAGAGGGAAGAAGGGGAACTTCAAGAAGAACAGCAAGCAAGTTGCTACTCAAGTGAAGAAGCCCAAGTCTGGTCCTAAGCCTGAGACTAAGTGCTTCTACTGCAAAGGGACTGGTCACTGGAAGCGGAACTACCCCAAGTGATTGGCGGATAAGAAGGATGGCAAAGTGAACATAAGTATATTTGATATACATGTTATTGATGTGTACTTTACTAGTGTTTATATCAAACCCTCAGTATTTGATACTAGTTCAGTTGCTAAGATTAGTAACTCGAAACGGGAGTTGCAGAATAAACAGAGACTAGTTAAGGGTGAAGTGACGATATGTGTTGGAAGTGGTTCCAAGATTGATATGATCATCATCGCACACTCCCTATAATTTCGGGATTAGTGTTGAACCTAAATAAGTGTTATTTGGTGTTTGCGTTGAGCATGAATATGATTTGATCATGTTTATTGTAAAACGGTTATTCATTTAAGTAAGAGAATAAATTGTTGTTCTGTTTACATGAATAAAACCTTATATGGTTACACACCCAATGAAAATAGTTCGTTGGATCTGATCGTAGTGATACACATAATCATAATATTGAAACCAAAAGATGCAAAGTTAATAATGATAGTGCAACTTATTTGTAGCACTGCCGTTTAGGTCATATTGGTGTAAAGCACATGATGAAACTCCATACTGATGGGCTTTTGGAATCACTTGATTATGAATCAGTTGATGCTTGCGAACCATGCCTCATGGGCAAGATGACTAAGACTCTGTTCTTCGGAACAATGAAGCAAGCAACAGATTTGTTGGAAATCATACATGCTGATGTATGTGGTCCGATGAATATTAAGGCTTACAGCAGGTATCATTATTTTCTGACCTTCACAAGATGATTTGAGTAGATATGGGGATATCTACTTGATGAAACATAAGTCTGAAACATTTGAACAGTTCAAAGAATTTCAGAGTGAAGTGGAAAATCATCGTGACAAGAAAATAAAAGTTTCTACGATATGATCGCAGAGGTAAAATATTTGAGTTACGAGTTTGGTCTTCAGTTAAAACAATGTAAAATAGTTTCACTACTCACGCCACCTGGAACACCATAGCATAATGGTGTGTCCGAACGTCATAACCGTACTTTATTGGATATAGTGCAATCTATGATGTATCTTACCGATCTACCACTATCGTTTTGGGGTTATGCATTAGAGACAGCTGCATTCACGTTAAATAGGGCACCATCAAAATCCGTTGAGACGACGCCTTATGAACTGTGGTTTGGCAAGAAACCAAAGTTGTCGTTTCTTAAAGTTTGGGGTTGTGATGCTTATGTGAAAAAGTTTCATCCTGATAAGCTCAAACCCAAATCGGAAAAATGTGTCTTCATAGGATACCCTAAAGAAAATGTTGGGTACACCTTCTATCACAAATCCGAAGGCAAGACTGTTATTGCTAAATTCGGAGTTTTTCTAGAGAAGGAGTTTCTCTCGAAAGAAGTGAGTGGGAGGAAAGTAGAACTTGATGAGGTAACTGTACCTGCTCCCTTATTGGAAAGTAGTTCATCATAGAAATTTGTTCCTGTGACTACTACACCAATTAGTGAGGAAGCTAATGATGATGATCATGTAACTTCAGATCAAGTTACTACCAAATCTCGTAGGTAAACCAGAGTGAGATCCGCACTAGAGTGGTACGGTAATCCTGTTCTGGAAGTCATGTTACTAGACCATGAAGAACTTGCGAACTATGAGGAAGCGATGATGAGCCCAGATTCCGCGAAAAAGTTTGAGGCCATGAAATCTGAGATATGATCCATGTATGAGAACAAAGTATGGACTTTGATGGATTTGCCCGATGATCGGCAAGCCATAGAAAATAAATGGATCTTCAAGAGGAAGACGGACGCTGATACTAGTGTTACTATCTACAAAGCTAGAATTGTCGTAAAAGGTTTTCGACAAGTTCAAGGTGTTGACTACGATGAGAGTTTCTCACTCGTATCTATGCTTAAGTCTGTCCGAATCATGTTAGAAATTGTCGCATTTTATGAAATCTGGCAAATGGATAAGCAAAACTGCATTCCTTAATGGATTTATTAAAGAAGAGTTGTATATGATGCAACCAGAAGGTTTTGTCAATCCTAAAGGTGCTAACAAAATATGCAAGCTCCAGCGATCCATCTATGGACTGGTGCAAGCATCTCGGAGTCGGAATATACGCTTTGATAAGTTGATCAAAGGATATAATTTTATACAGACTTCGGTGAAGCATGTATTTACAAGAAAGTGAGTGGGAGCACTACAACATTTCTGATAAGTATATGTGAATGACATATTGTTGATCGGAAATAATGTAGAATTATTCTGTAAAGCATAAAGGAGTGTTTGAAAGGAGTTTTTCAAAGAAAGACTTCGGTGAAGCTGCTTACATATTGAGCTTCAAGATCTATAGAGATAGATCAAGACGCTTGATAAGTTTTTTCAATGAGTACATACCTTGACAAGATTTTGAAGTAGTTCAAAATGGAGCAGTCAAAGAAAAGGTTCTTGCCTGTATTACAAGGTGTGAAGTTGAGTAAGACTCAAAGCCCGACCACGGCAGAAGATAGAAAGATAATGAAAGTCATTCCCTATGCCTTGGCCATAGGTTCTATAAAGTATGGCATGTTGTATACCAGATCTATTGTATACCCTGCATTGATTTGGCAAGGGAGTACAATAGTGATCTAGGAGTAGATCACTGAACAGCGGTCAAAATTATCCTTACTGGAATAAGGATATATTTCTCGATTATGGAGGTGACAAAAGGTTCATCGTAAAAGGGTTACGTCGATACAAGTTTTGGCACTGATCCGGATGACTCTTAGTCTTCATCTGGATACATATTGAAAGTGGGAGCAATTATCTAGAGTAGCTCCGTGCAGAGCATTGTAGACATAGAATTTTGCAAAATACTTACGGATCTGAATATGACAGACCCGTTGACTAAAATTATCTCACAAGCAAAACATGATCACACCTTAGTACTCTTTGGGTGTTAATCACATATATATGTGAACTAGATTACTGACTCTAGTAAACCCTTTGAGTGTTGGTCACATGACGATGTGAACTATGGGTGTTAATCACATGGTGATGTGAACTATTGCTGTTAAATCACATGGCGATGTGAACTAGATTATTGACTCTAGTGCAAGTGGGAGACTGAAGGAAATATGCCCTAGAGGCAATAATAAAGTTATTATTTATTTCCTTATCTCATGATAAATGTTTATTATTCATGCTAGAATTGTATTAACCGGAAACATAATACATGTGTGAATACATAGACAAACAGAGTGTCACTAGTATGCCTCTACTTGACTAGCTCGTTAATCAAAGATGGTTATGTTTCCTAACCATAGACAAAGAAGTTGTTATTTGATTAACGAGATCACATCATTAGTTGAATGATCTGATTGACATGACCCATTCCATTAGCTTAGCACCCGATCGTTTAGTATGTTGCTATTGCTTTCTTCATGACTTATACATGTTCCTATGACTATGAGATTATGCAACTCCCGTTTGCCGGAGGAACACTTTGGGTGCTACCAAACGTCACAACGTAACTGGGTGATTATAAAGGAGTACTACAGGTGTCTCCAAAGGTAGATGTTGAGTTGGCGTATTTCGAGATTAGGACTTGTCACTCCGATTGTCGGAGAGGTATCTCTGGGCCCTCTCGGTAATGCACATCACATAAGCCTTGCAAGCATTACAACTAATGAGTTAGTTGCAAGATGATGTATTACGGAACGAGTAAAGAGACTTGCCGGTAACGAGATTGAACTAGGTATTGGATACCGACGATCGAATCTCGGGCAAGTAACATACCGATGACAAAGGGAACAATGTATGTTGTTATGCGGTCTGACCGATAAAGATCTTCGTAGAATATGTAGGAGCCAATATGGGCATCCAGGTCCCGCTATTGGTTATTGACCGGAGATGTGTCTCGGTCATGTCTACATTGTTCTCGAACCATAGGGTCCGCACGCTTAAGGTTTCGATGACAGTTATATTATGAGTTTATGCATTTTGATGTACCGAAGTTAGTTCGGAGTCCCAGATGTGATCACGGACATGACGAGGAGTCTCGAAATGGTCGAGACATAAAGATTGATATATTGGACGGCTATATTCGGACATCGGAAGTGTTCCGGGTGATTTCGGAGAAAACCGGAGAGCCGGAGGGTTACCGGAACCCCCCGGGAGAAGTAATGGGCCATATAGGCCTTAGTGGAGAGAGAGAGAGGGGCTGCTAGAGGTGGGCCGTGCGCCACCTCCTCCCTGGTCCGAATTGGACTAGGGGAGGGGGGCGGCGCCCCCCCTTTCCCTCTCCCCCTCCACCTCTTTCCCCCTCCTAGTAGGAGTCCTACTCCTACTAGGAGGAGGACTCCTCCTGGCGCGCCAAGTAAGGGCCGGACGGCCTCCCCCTGGCTCCTTTATATACTGAGGCAGGGGGGCACCTCTAGACACACAAGTTGATCCTCGTGATCGTTCCTTAGCCATGTGCGGTGCCCCCTACCACCATATTCCACCTCGGTCATATCGTTGTAGTGCTTAGGCGAAGCCCTGCGTCGGTAGAACATCATCATCGTCACCACACCGTCGTGCTGACGGAACTCATCCCCGAAGCTTTGCTGGATCGGAGCCCGGGGAGCGTCATCGAGCTGTACGTGTGCCAAAAACTCGAAGGTGCCGGAGTAACGGTGCTTGGATCGGTTGGATCAGAAAGAAGACGTACGACTACTTCCTCTACGTTGTGTCAACGCTTCCGTTGCGATCTACAAGGGTACGTAGATCAGACTCTCCCCCTCGTTGCTATGCATCACTATGATCTTGCGTGTGCGTAGGAATTTTTTTGAAATTACTGCGTTCCCCAACATAATTGTGTCCTAGCCGTTAGACCAATATGTTTGAAAATTCATTCCAATTTACTGCACATGGAAGTAAATCGCACACAAGTACACGAAATATGAGTTTTCAAACCATTATGGTTAGTTGTTGCATGTACATGTAGTTCAAATTTCAATTACGGTCATTAAATGGCTAGAAAATCACTTAAATGTATTAGAAGGTCAAATGACCCCTGAAATTTTCCAAAATTTGACATGCTAGTTGTATTAGTACTACAAAATTTCTCGTTCATTTAAAACACCATCCGTTTGCACTTTATTCCGAATTCGTCTTTCACAGCTAATAAAATATATCTACAACATCACACAAAGTTGTTTTCTAGGAACCGTTTGTGATGAAAATATTTGTGTCTATTTAAGTCCCCCTCCTTACGCTTCGACGGCTCGTCTGCTCTAGTGCCGGCAACCCCCGAATCCATGAATCCCGATCCCCATTCCCGCACCCCCTTCTTGCAAATATGACGCCGTGGAAACGCTTCGTGAAGGCCCTTACGATGGCCGCGTCCCCCTGAGCGCCGCCGCCTGTACTGAGAGCGCGATCTCCTACGTCGAGAGTGCCGCCGCATCCGCATTGAGCGCGTCTGCTTCCGCCGAGAGGGCGTCTACGGAAGCCGACAGGGCAACTTCAGCAGCTGAGACGACTGCAGCAGCTGCTACGACGGCGGTTGCAAAGCCGAGAGCGCTCGAGCTGCCGTCCGTGCCGCTGATGTCGCCCTGGCCCAGGTCGAGGCTATCCATGCCAAGATCAAGGATGCACATGCCAGGATATTCCAGGCCACCTCGGACTCCAGCATGCAACCCATGTCTGAAAAGGCGGCGGTGGCCATGGAGCACCTGCTTCCTCATGAGGTCGCCGAGCAGGAGCTAGAGATGTAGGAGGTGGCGGAGATCGAGGAGCGCCGGGAGGAGGAGTTGCACGTGGCCGATGTCGAGGTAGAGAAGAGTCTATCTGTCGAGGAATCGGCGGTGGAGTACCAACGCGAGCTTTGGCGCAGCCACTACTACAAGTACTACAACCTTGAGGGCGGCGTCGAGGACGAGGACAAGGAAAAGGACGAGGACGCGACCGACTTCAGCAGGTTGAACACGGAGTCCATGAACGGTGGCATGTCGCCAGGACAATTCATTGATGTCTCATCTCACACCGGCGATGCATAGGCCGGCGCGGCGGCGGATTTTTAATTATGCGTACTTAGGCTTTGTTTTTAATGCTGGTCTTTTGTTAGAGCAATGTTTAGGTCAACTGGCTCTGTGTAATTACTGAAATTGCTCGATTCAGTAAGTGTGGTCTATCTGTTGTACGCTCTTTTGTGTGCCCAAATTAGCAAGCGATGTTAAATTATGCAATGACGTACCCGGGGAAATTTCCACCAAAATCTGAATTATCAAACTCGTCCCGTGCGCATAAATCAGAAGAATCGTTTGCGACGCACACAATCGTTCAAAGTGAATGGTCCGCTGGCACCACGCGCGTTCAAAGTGAATGTGCCCATGCCTTAAGACAAAAATTTAAATTATCAAACTCTTCCCATGTGCGTAAAGCAGAAGAATCATTTGCGATGCACACAATCGTTCAAAGTGAATGGTCCGACGGCACCGCGCGCAAAGTTTCCCTCCACATTTCCAAAATTTTGGCCCACCACCAAAATATCTACCCCCACCCCTCCCCCGCCCCCTTTTCTCCCCGACCACAAGTCACATTTCCCCTGTTTCCTCCTTCCTTCCTTGCTAAGCTATAGCCGCTTCCTCGCTCTCGCCGTCTCGCATCCTACCGCCGGGGTCGCCATGGTCTTCTTCAAAGACATCTCTAGTGGTTCCTCCTCCGCCGACTACTCCTTCACCACCCAGGTATGCCTCTCTTCTCTCTCTCGGGCTATGACTTGGAATGAAGTATTTTTACCCAGAGGTCGATTCGAGTCGTTTCTTCCTCTTGTAGATCCCTAAGACCATCAGTGGCAACGAATGGAGCAGGGTGGCTGAAGATCTATCTGCTCGTTGTCACCATCAATCTCCATGCGTGAAGCTACTTGCATTTGACTCTGTGGACACTGGGAGGAAGTTTCTGGCATGTGCATAGAAGGTTATACCCCCTTCCATTGTTACAAATCATTTGTTAGATGTGATTCAGACACTGTCACGGTCCCAACCCATTCATACCACACCTTCAACCAAACGCATCCTAAGACAGTGTAACAGTTTGTACCTAATATCTTAAATTGTTGCTATCTCATCAGCGGTGCCATTAGAAAATTATTTGGCACCACTTCAGCAGTTTGTGCAGCCAACTTTGGTCCACACATCCGAGCAGCCAAGCAGTAAAATACTAAATCTTTATGGCATGAAGGAACTGGGCATCGGAGCAACTACATGCTCTGGAGTCCGGGTCCCTGATTTTTTTTCTGCGGCATCGGCTCGCCAGTTCAAGGCACTGGTGCGAGATGTAGCAACAGTTGTCTTTACACCAGTTTTAGCATACATAGTGGACGGCCTTAGTGCTATTAGTTCTATGTTACTAAATTTGTGCATGTACACACCTGTGAGTATCAATTTGCTGTCATCCAAACACTGTCGCTATGCTGTTGCAGTTATATTTACCTTCCTCATAAAATGTTCAATTTGTTATTTATTGTACATGAGTAAGAACTTGTAGCGTCGTTGTAGTTAATTATAGCTTCTGATGTTCCAGAATTTGGTTGTTGTCTCAGTACTAATTATTTCATTTGCACATTGATCTTTTTGAGAAGATATGTCATAATTAACATGTTTATTCAGTTTTTCAAAATAAGCATTGGTGATTTTCTATGTTGCTATAAACCCATTTCCCCTACAATTGTTACTGATCTAGTTTTAAATATTATAGGATGAACATAAATGTTCTTACTTGGAGTGGGTTGACCAAGAGTGGCCACGGTCTTTGAAGATGTGCCTAACGAAGCTCTGGAGCATGTATGAGGAAGTGAACATAGCTAGGCTTAGAGAAAGTCTTGTCAACGCTGAAGCATATTTCAAGATGCGGGATAAAAAGTTGAAGGTGGAGAATGGGCTCAGACTTTTTGAAAAAGACTTTGCTAAGATGGTGTTGGCGAAGGAGCAGGCACTTTCCTAGTTGGTCCGTGAAAAATGGGTTCTTACTGAACTGAAAGCAGAGGTGGATAAGACGAGCCTGGATGATCTCGATTAGGGAAATGAATACATTGTTCTTATGAAGTTGAACTAGCTATATGTTGTACTGTGATGTTTTCATGTAGCTACCGTACTATAATGTTATAATATATTTATGTGCCTGATATGAAATTGGCAAACAACTATTCGATATGAAATGTGAATTTGCGTAATACTGGAATTATTAATTGTAAACTAATAAAACTGCTAAATGTGTCATGGACCTTTGCAAACGGTTCTAGCAGTAAAAGCGGTTGCGATGGATAGCCCAATGCCACATAGTTTTCTTCATCAAATCGTGTGTGATATAGTTGATAAAAGCAAATAGTTAACCAAGGAAGACCGTGTGTGATAGTTACACCTTTCACACACGATCCTACACATAAAACTGTGTGGGATTTACGTCCAAACGGAAACGTTTTCCCTGGATCAACTGTGTGGGATGTACACAAGAACGGAAACGTATTCCTTGGATTGACTGTGTGTGATATACATACAGACGGAAATGGTTTTCTAGGATTCACCATGTGGAATGTACATACCTACGGAAATGATTTTCTCGGATTACCGTGTGGGATGTACATACCTACAGAAACGATTTCTGGGATTTACCGTGTGGGATGTACATACCTACGGAAATGATTTTTGGGATTCACCGTGTGGGATGTACATACCTATGGAAATGATTGGGTTTCGATGCCTCGCCCGATCGCACACGGCCCCAGCCTAGGTCCCAGGAGGGCCTATCCCCGATGATTTCTGGGTCGTGTGGGAAGGACACCCTATCACACACACTCACTTGGCGACGGTTCCAAATGCCATCGCGGAAAGGGGTAAAAAACCGTTTGTTTAGGACCGACGTGCACCAGTGTTAAATCATAGAAAAACTTTTTCTTTTGTTGGTATGTGAAACTAGGTGGTATAAATTTAGCAACAATATAATTAGCATAATCAGCATACCACGGAGCAGTACGAGAAGCATTTATGACAGCTAATTGTTCATCAGGAAAGCTATCATCTATAGGTAGTGGGTCATCAAGAACATTTTCTAACCTAGACAAGTTGTCTGCAACGGGGTTCTCAGCTCCCTTTCTATCAATAATATGCAAATAAAATTCTTGTAGCAAGAGAACCCATCTAATAAGTCTAGGCTTAGCATCTTTCTTTTCCATAAGGTATTTAATAGCAGCATGATTAGTGTGAACAGTTACTTTAGAATCAACAATATAGGGTCTGAACTTATCACAAGCAAATACAACTGCTAAAAATTCCTTTTCACTAGTAGCATAATTTCTCTAGGCACTATCTAGAGTTTTACTAGCATATTGGATAACATTTAATTTCTTATCAGCTCTTTGTCCTAGAACAGCACCTACAACATAATCACTAGCATCACACATAATTTCAAAGGGTAAATTCCAATCAGGAGGATGCACAATAGGTGAAGAAATCAAGGCTTTCTTAAGTATTTCAAATGCTTCTACATAGTAATCATCAAAGACAAAAGGAACATATTTTTGTAAGAGATTAGTCAGAGGCCTAGAAATTTTTGAGAAGTCTTTAATGAACCTCCTATAAAAACCGGCATGACCAAGGAAACTTCTTATACCTTTAATGTCCTTAGGACACGGCATCTTTTCAATAGCATCAACTTTAGCCTTATCAACTTCAATACCTCTTTCAGAAACTTTATGCCCCAACACAATACCTTCATTAACCATAAAGTGACACTTATCCCAATTCAAGACAATATTAGTTTCTTCACATCTCTGCAAAACTCGATCAAGGTTGCTTAAGCAATCATCAAAAGAAGTTCCATACACGGATAAATCATCCATGAAAACCACAACAATCTTTTCACAAAAGTCAGAGAATATAGCAGTCATACATCTTTGAAAGGTAGCAGGTGCATTACATAAACCAAAAGGCATACATCTATAAGCAAAGGTATTGAAAGGGCAAGTAAAAGTGGTCTTTTCCTGATCGTCTTTCGACACAGGTATTTGAGAGAAACCAGAATAACCATCTAGAAAGAAAAAATGTGTATGTTTGGATAATCTTTCTAGCATTTGATCAATAAATGGTAAAGGGTAATGATCCTTTCTAGTAGCTTTATTTAATTTGCAAAAATCAATTACCATTCTATAACCTGTAACAATTCTTTGTGGGATCAATTCATCTTTATCATTAGGAACAACAGTAATACCTCCCTTCTTAGGGACACAATGGACATGACTTACCCACTGACTATCAGCAACATGATAAATTATACCTGCCTCCAGAAGCTTTAGTATTTCATTTCTTACCACTTCTTTCATCTTAGGATTTAACCGTTGTTGGTGATCAACAACCGGTTTAGCGTCTTTCTCTAATTTTATTTTATGCTGGCATAGAGTGGGACTAATGCCCTTAAGATCATCAAGAGTATATCCAATAGCAGCGCGGTGCTTCTTCAGAGTTTTCAATAATTTCTCTTCTTCCTGCTCTGAAAGGCTAGCACTAATAATAATAGGATATATCTTCTTTTCATCAAGATAAGCATATTGAAGAGTATCAGGTAATGGTTTAAGCTGAAACACGGGATCACCCTTGGGTGGGGGAGGATCCCCTAGAATTTTAGCAAGCAAGTTGTGTTTCAAAATAGGTCCATGTTTAAAGAATACTTCATCTATTTCACTTCTTTCATTCATAAACATATCATTTTCATGGTCTAGCAAATATTGTTCTAAAGGATCATTAGGAGGCATGACAATAGACGCAAGACCAATACTTTCATCTTTACTAGGCAATTCTTTATCATGGGGTTGTCTACGAAATTTAGCAAAACTAAAATCTTGAGACATATCCCCTAAACCAACAAAAACAATATCCTTTTTGCAGTCTATCTTAGCATTAACAGTATTCAAGAAGGGCCTACCAAATATAATGGGACAAAAGTCATCTTGTGGGGAACCAAGAACAAGAAAATCAGTAGGATATTTAACTTTCCCACACAAGACTTCAACATCTCTAACAATCCCAACTGGTGAAATAGTATCTCTATTGGCAAGCTTAATAGTAACATCAATATCATCTATCTCAGCAGGTGCAATATCATGCATAATTTTTTTATATAAAGTATGAGGTATTGCACTCGCACTAGCACCCATATCGCATAAGCCATGATAGCAATGATCTCCTATTTTAACAGAAACGACATGCATGCCTACAACATGTCTATGTTTATCTTTAGTATCGGGTCTAGCAATTCTAGCAGCTTCATCACAAAAGTAAATAACATGCCCATCAATATTATCGACCAAGAGATCTTTAACCATAGCAATACTAGGTTCAACTTTAATTTGCTCAGAGGGTGTAGGTGTTTTAGTATTACTCTTATGAACCACAGTTGAAGCTTTAGCATGATCCTTCATTCTAACAGGGAAAGGTGGTTTCTCAATATAAGCGGTAGGAACAATAGGATCAACATTATAAGTGATAGTCTTTTCTTCAACTTTAATAGGTCCAACTACTTTTACTTCAATGGGAGGATGATATTTAAGCCACTTATCCTTAGGGAGATCAACATGATTAGCAAATGATTCACAGAAAGAAGCTACTATCTCAGAGTCAAGTCCATATTTAGTGCTAAATTCATGAAAAGCATCAGTATCCATAAAAGATTTAACACAATCAAACTTAGGTGTTATACCTGACTCCTTACCTTCGTCGAGTTCCCAATCTTCAGAGTTGCGTTTAATTCTTTCCAATAAATCCCATCTGAATTCAATAGTCTTCATCATAAAAGAAGCAGTACAAGAAGTATCGAGCATGGAGCGATTATTGAGATAAAGCCGAGCATAAAATTTTTGAATGATAATTTCTCTTGAGAGCTCATGATTGGGGCATGAATATAACATTGACTTAATCCTCCCCCAAAATGAGCGATGCTTTCTCCTTTGCGAGGCCAGAAATTATATATATAATTACGATCACAATGAACCAGATGCATAGGATAAAACTTCTGATGAAATTCCAATTTCAATCGGTTGTAGTTCCATGATCTAATATCATCACATAGCCTAAACCATGTCAATGCCTTTCCCTTCCAAGATAAAGGGAAGACCTTCTTCTTGATAACATCCTCAGGCATACCTGCAAGCTTAAATAGTGCACAAACTTCATCCACATAGATTAGGTGTATATCGTGATGTAATGTTCCATCTCCTGTAAAAGGATCAGCTAACAGTTTCTCTATCATACCCAAAGGAATTTCAAAGTAAACATTTTCAGTAGGTTCAGTAGGTTGAGGAGAAACTCTTTGCTCTACTGGTCGGGGTGAAGATACCCTGAACAAGCCCCACAAAGGATTGTTTTCCATAGTAACAAGTGACAGTAAATTTCAGCACATTATATAAATTTTTCCTTACCAAATTACACTTACCAAAGGCGCTTCACTCCCCGGCAATGGCGCCAGAAAAGAGTCTTGATGGACCACAAGTATAGGGGATCTATCATAGTTCTTTCGATAAGTAAGAGTGTCGAACCCAATGAGGAGCAGAAGGAAATGACAAGCAGTTTTCAGTAAGGTATTCTCTGCCAGCACTGAAATTATCGATAACAGATAGTTTTGTGATAAGGTAATTCATAACGGGTAACAAGTAACAAAAGTAAACAAGGTGCAGCAAGGCGGCCCAATCCTTTTTGTAGCAAAGGATAAGCCTGGACAAACTCTTATATAAAGGAAAGCGCTCCCGAGGACACATGGGAATTATCGTCAAGCTAGTTTTCATCATGCTCATATGATTCGCGTTCGTTACTTTGATAATTTGATATGTGGGTGGATCACCGGTGCTTGGGTATTGCCCTTCCTTGGACAAGTATCTCGCTTATGATTAACCCCCTTCGCAAGCATCCGCAACTACAAAAGAAGAATTAAGGTAAACCTAACCATAGCATGAAACATATGGATCCAAATCAGCCCCTTACGAAGCAACGCATAAACTAGGGTTTAAGCTTCTGTCACTCTAGCAACCCATAATCTACTTATTACTTCCCAATACCTTCCCCTAGGCCCAAATAATGGTGAAGTGTCATGTAGTCGACGTTCACATAACACCACTAGAGGAAAGACAACATACATCTCATCAAAATATCGAACGAATACCAAATTCACATGACTACTTATAGCAAGACTTCTCCCATGTCCTCAGGAACAAACGTAACTACTCACAAATCATATTAATGTTCATAATCAGAGGGGTATTAATATGCATAAAGGATCTGAACATATAATCTTCCACCGAATAAACCAACTAGCATCAACTACAAGGAGTAATCAACACTACTAGCAACCCACAGTACCAATCTGAGGTTTTGAGACAAAGATCGGATACAAGAGATGAACTAGGGTTTGAGAGGAGATGGTGCTAGTGAAGATGTTGATGGAGATTGACCCCCTCCTGACGAGAGGATCGATGGTGATGACGATGGCGACGATTTCCCCCTCCCGAAGGGATGTTTCCCCGGCAGAACAGCCCCGCCAGAGCCTTAGATTGGTTCCGCCAAGGTTTCGCCTCGAGACGGCTGCGCTTCGTCCCGAAATCTTCCTTCTTATTTTTCCAGTGCAAAAGACACCTTATACTAAAAGATGGGCATCGGGGGCCTGCCAGGTAGCCCACGAGGCAGGGGGCGTGCCCAGGGGGTAGGGCGCCCCCCAGCCTCGTGGATGGTGGCTGGCTCCCCTTTGATGCTTTCTTCGCCCAATATTTTTAATGTATTCCAAAACTGACTTTCATGGAGTTTCATGACTTTTGGAGTTGTGCAAAATAGGTCTCTAATATTTGCTCCTTTTCCAGCCCAGAATTCCAGCTGCCGACATTCACCCTCTTCATGTAAACCTCGTAAAATAAGAGAGAAAAGGCATACATATTGTGACATAAATGTGTAATAACAGCCCATAATGCAATAAATATCGATATAAAAGCATGATGCAAAATGGACGTGTCATGAGGACATGCTATAATTGTGGCAATGTGGGCCACTTTGTTGCGGAGTGCCCATACGAGAAGAGGGAAGACAATTGTGGCAAGCTTATCTGAAAAGGCAAGGCCATGTCTTTCCCCAACAAGAACAACTTCACCAAGAAGACTCCTCCCAAGGGGTTTGTGGCACAAGAAGAGTACAATGAGGATGATGATGATGGTGAGATGGTTGACATGGCCTCCGTTGCCATTGCAACAACTCCTCGGGTGTCCCTCTTCGACTCACCCAACGAGAACATCACCGCAAAGTGCCTCATGGCCAAAGCCACCAACAAGGTAACCCCCAACATCAAAACCACCATCACTACTAATCCTTCCTTGACGGATTGCATTGATGAAAGTGAGGGGTTGAAGGAGGAAGAAATGAATTTGAGTCTTTTATGAGTAAGCTCAAGGGCAAACCCAAGAAGCACTTCCTTTCTCTCTTGGAACAACTTGGTGAAGCCAATGACATGATCGAGGCTCACGAAGAAACCATCTCTAAGATGGAAGGGCATAGTCGTGACTATGCTGATGAGATATCGGATCTCTCTAATGTGTTTGAGGAAGAGCGTGGTCATTGTTTGGCTCTTGAGGAGTCACACAACGATGATCATGCTAAATTAAAGAAAGATCTTGATCATGCTCTTGTTGTATCTCGTGTGCTCAATTCTGAGAAGGCTAAACTTGGTGTTGACCATGCTAGACTCAAGGAGGAGTTTGATATACTTGACAAGGCTCACAAGGCCTTGAAGGGTGATCATGCTAGCCTCAAAGAGTCTCATGATCAACTCCAAGTGAAGCTAAAAGCCACATTTCCTCATATGGTTTTAATTAATAATGCAAATGCTACTAAACCATGTTGTGAGCATGTGCATCTTATGGAGGAGAATGCCAAGTTGAAGGAGCAACTTGAGAAAGGCCTTGTGTCGTGCATACAAGGTGAGAAGAACCTCAACGACCTTTTGAGCAATCAAAAGGAAGATGTGGGCAAAGAGGGAATTGGGTTTGCACCCAAGTCCAAGAACAAGAAGAAGAATGACAAGGCCAAACAACCTCCTCACCTCAAGCAAACTTTTGTTAAGGAGGGAGAGGGTGTTTCTAAGTATAAGAAGAACAATGTGAAGGGTTGTGGTGTCAAGAAAGGGAAATGCAACCCCTTCCAACAAAGTCGGCGACTTTAACCCTTCTTATGTGTTATGTCGTGCTAGTGATGGGCATGTTTATGCGAAATTTGTTGGTTCTCCTTATGAGTACATTGAATGGTCTATTTGGGTTCCTAAGACCCTAGTTACTAACATCAAAGGACCCATTACAAAATGGGTACCTAAAACCAAGCATTAATCTCTTGTAGGTGTTTGCTTCCAGTGGGGGATCATGGTTGCTCGATAGTGGAACCACAAATCATATGACCGGAAGCAAGGACTTGGTGGTGGACGTGCACAAGATTTCATCTATGCCCACCAATGTCGAGTGGGGTGATGCCTCATCTTATAAGGTATTGGGTCTTGGCAAGGTTGTCATTTCTCATGATCGAGAAAGTCATGCTTGTTGAGTCCCTTGCATACAACTTACTTTCCATTCGTCAACTTGCACTCATGGGCTTTGCCACTTTGTTTGATATTGATACCGTTGCCCTCTTGTGGAGCAAGACTTTAAAGTAGCCTTTGTTGGGCATGTTGAACGGTCTCTATGTGATTAACTTTTCAGAGCAACCCACTAAGACCGCGACATGCCTAATGGCTAAAGTTGACGTGGGATGGCTTTGCCATCGCCGTTTAGCCCACGTCAATATGAGATCTTTGCAAATTATTCTCAAGAGGGACCATGTCCATGGACTAACAAATGTTAGTTTTCCCAAAGATCGTGCTTGCAGTGCTTGTATTGAAGGAAAGCTACATGAGAAGGCTCACCCTCCCATGACTATAATCTACTCAAAGAGGCCTTTGGAGCTCCTTCACTTGGATCTCTTTGGGACTCCATCCTTTGATAGTCTTGGTGGTATAAAGTATTGCTTGGTGATTGGATGATTATTCAAGATAAACGTGGGTATTTTTCTTCAAGAGGAAGAGTGAGACCCAACAAACCGTCATCGACTTTGCAAATGAAGCTCAACGTCAACACAATGCAAAGATCTTGACAATAAGAAGTGACAACGGCACCGAGTTCAAGAACTACACCTTGGATGAGTTTCTTAGTGATGAGGGGATCAAGCACCAATATTCTGCACCTTACACACCTCAACAAAATGGTGTTGTGGAGAGGAAGAACCAGACGTTGATGGATGCGAGAAGGACCATGATGGCGGAGTTCAAGTCTCCGTACAACTTTTGGGCCGAAGCCATCAACACCGCTTGTCATGCATCCAATTGGCTCTATCTCCACAAAGGCTTGAACAAGACTCCTTATGAGATACTCACTGGCAACAAGCCGAACCTCAAGTACTTCTGGGTGTTCGGGTGTAAGTGTTTCATTCTCAAGAAAGGTGTTCGTTTGTCTAAATTTGAGGCTAGAGCTCATGAGGGCATATTTGTTGGTTATGCTACAAACTCTCATGCTTACCGTGTTCTCAATAAGCCCACGAGACTTATTGAGGAGACGTGTAACGTGGAGTTTGATGAGAATAGCGGCTCCCAAGTGGAGCAAAGTGGTACTTGTGATGTAGGTGATGAAATTCCTCCCCAACCCATAAGAAGAATGGGTGTTGGTCATATCCTACCCATTGAGGAACCCCTTGTGTCCGAAGGAGAAGTACAATGTCCCACTCAAGTGGAACCATCACCAACCCAAGACCCACACGCTTCCGAAGAACAAAGTGAAGGTCCTCAACCAAATGAACAAGATCAAGGGCAAGATCAACCTCAAGATGGTGGTGGACCACCAAGTGATGCCCAAGGTCAAGTATTTTCTCCTGAGCAAGTTCAGATCAAGCACAAGCTCAAGATCAAGAACAAGCTCAAGACGATGCTCAAGATGAACAAGTTACCGCTCCTCAACTCTCTCTTGAGGAAGAATTGGGGCATCATGCCGCCAAGATTGCATACAAGCTCACTACCAAAGATCATCTAATGAAGAATGTGCTTGGAAGCTTAAGAAAGGGGGTAAGAACTCGTATACAATTAGCAAACTATTGTGAACATCACACGTTTGTTTCCTGTGTTGAACCCCAAAAGGTCTACGAGGCGCTCAAGGATCCGGATTGGCTTAATACCATGCATGAAGAACTCAACAACTTCGAACACAACAAGGTGTGGGGATTGGTTCCAAGGCCAAAGGGGAACCATAATTTCATTGGAACCAAGTGGATATTGATGCATGTCTACTACACAACTTTATTCCTGTAGACATTGTTGGGCCTCCAAGTGCAGAGGTTTGTAGGACAGTAGCAAATTTCCCTCAAGTGGATGACCTAAGGTTTATCAATCCGTGGGAGGCGTAGGATGAAGATGGTCTCTCTCAAGCAACCCTGCAACCTAATAACAAAGAGTCTCTTGTGTCCCCAACACACCCAATACAATGTTAAATTGTATAGGTGCACTAGTTCGGCGAAGAGATGGTGATACAAGTGCAATATGGATAGTAGATAATGGTTTTTGTAATCTTAAAATATAAAAACAGCAAGGTAGCAGGTGGTAAAAGTGAGCACAAACGGTATTGCAATGCTAGGAAACAAGGCCTAGGGTTCATACTTTCACTAGTGCAAGTTCTCTCAACAATAATAAGATAATTGGATCATATAACTATCCGCCAACATGCAACAAAGAGTCACTCCAAAGTCACTAATAGCGGAGAACAAATGAAGAGATTATGGTAGGGTACGAAACCACCTCAAAGTTATCCTTTCTGATCGATCTATTCAAGAGTCCGTAGTAAAATAACATGAAGCTATTCTTTCTATTTGATCTATCCTAGAGTTCGTACTAGAATAACACCTTAAGATACAAATCAACCAAGACCCTAATGTCACCTAGATACTCTAATGTCACCTCAAGTATCCGTGGGTATGATTATATGAAATGCATCACACAATCTCAGATTCATCTATTCACCAACACAAAGTATTTCAAAGAGTGCCCCAAAGTTTCTACTAGAGAGTCAAGACAAAAACGTGTGCCAAGCCCTGCGCATAAGTTCACGAGGTCATGGAACTCGCAAGTTGATCACCAAAACATACATCAAGTGGATCACATGATATCCCATTGTCACCATAGATAAGCACGTGCAAGACATACATCAAGTGTTCTCAAACCCTTAAAGACTTAATCCGATAAAATAACTTCAAAGGGAAAACTCAATCCATTACAAGAGAGTAGAGGGGGAGAAACATCATAATATCCAACTATAATAGCAAAGCTCGTGATACATCAAGATCGTGCCGACTCAAGAACACGAGAGAGAGAGAGAGAGAGAGATCAAACAAATAGCTACGGGTACATACCCTCAGCCCCGAGGGTTAACTACTCCCTCATCGTCATGGAGAGCGCCGGGATGATGAAGATGGACACCAGAGAGGGACTCCCCCCTCCGGTAGGGCGCTGGAACGGGTCTAGATTGATTTTCGATGGCTACGGAGGCTTCTGGTGGCAGAACTCCCGATCTATTCTGCTCCTTGATGTTTTGGGGGTATATGGATATATATAGGAGGAAGAAGTACATCGATGGAGCCACGAGGGTCCCGCGAGGGTGGAGGGCGCGCCCCCTGCTTCGTTGCTTGCTTGACGTATACTCCAAGTCTCCTGGATTTCTTTCGTTCCAAAAATAACTTTCCCGAAGGTTTCATTTCGTTTGGACTCCGTTTGATATTCCTTTTCTTCGAAACACTGAAATAGGCAAGAAAACATCAATTTGGGCTGGGCCTCCGGTTAATAGGTTTGTCCCAAAAATAATATAAAAGTGTAAAAACAAGCACAATAACATCCCAAATAGATAATATAATAGCATGGAGCAATCAAGAATTATAGGTATGTTGGAGACGTATCAGCATCCCCAAGCTTAATTCCTGCTCGTCCTCGAGTAGGTAAATGATAAAAAGAATTTTTTGATGTGGAATGTTTTCTAATATATTTCTCAATGTAATTTTTCTTTATTGTGACATGAATGTTCAGATCCGAATGATTCAAGATAAAAGTTTAATAGTGTCATAAATATAATAATACTTCAAGCATACTAACTAAGCAATCATGTCTTCTCAAAATAACATGTCCAAAGAAAGTTATCCCTACAAAATCATATAGTCTGGCTATGCTCCATCTTCACCACACAAAATATTTTAATCATGCACAACCCCGATGACAATCCAAGAAATTGTTTCATGCTTTTGATATTCTCAAACTTTTTCAATCTTCACGCAATACATGAGCGTGAGCCATGGACATAGCACTATATGTGGAATAGAATGGTGGTTGTGGAGAAGACAAAAAGGAGGAAGATAGTCTCACATCAACTAGGCGTATCAACGGGCTATGGAGATGCCCATCAATAGATATCAATGTGAGTGAGTAGGGATTGCCATGCAACGGATGCACTAGAGCTATAAATGTATGAAAGCTCAACAAAAGAAACTAAGTGGGTGTGCATCCAACTTGCTTGCTCACGAAGACCTAGGGCATTTTGAGGAAGCCCATCATTGGAATATACAAGCCAAGTTCTATAATGAAATATTCCCCCTAGTATATGAAAGTGACAACATCGGAGACTCTCTATCATGAAGATCATGGTGCTACTTTGAAGCACAAGTGTGGTAAAAGGATAGTAGCATTGTCCCTTCTCTCTTTTTCTCTTATTTTTTTGGGCCTTCTCCTTTTTATGGCTTTTTTTTGTCCGGAGTCTCATCCCGACTTGTGGGGGAATCATAGTCTCCATCATCCTTTCCTCACATGGGACAATGCTCTAATAATGATGACCATCACACTTCATATTTACTTACAACTCGATACTTAGAACAAAATATGACTCTATATGAATGCCTCTGGCGGTGTACCGGGATGTGCAATGACTCATGAGTGACATGTATGAAATAATTATGAACGGTGGCTTTGCCACAAATACGACGTCAACTACATGATCATGAAAAGCAATATGGCAATGATGAAGCGTGTCATAACAACAGAACGGTGCAAAGTTGCATGGCAATATATCTCGGAATGGCTATGGAAATGCCATAATAGGTAGGTATGGTGGCTATTTTTAGGAAGGTATATGGTGGGTTCATGGTACCGGCGAAAGTTGCGCGATACTAGAGAGGCTAGCAATGGTGGAAGGGTGAGAGTGCGTATAATCCATGGACTCAACATTAGTCATAAAGAACTCACATACTTATTGCAAAAATCTATTAGTTATCGAAACAAAGTATTATGCGCATGCTCCTAGGGGGATAGATTGGTAGGAAATGACCATTGCTCGTCCCCGACCGCCACTCATAAGGAAGACAATAAAATAAATAAATCATGCTCCGACTTCATCACATGACGGTTCACCATACGTGCATGCTACGGGAATCACAAACTTTAACACAAGTATCTCTCAAATTCACAACTACTCAACTAGCATGACTCTAGCACCAATCATCAAGTATCAAACTTCCCATAGTATTCAATGCACTCTATATGAAAGTTTTTATTATATCCCTCTTGGATGCCCATCATATTAGGACTAAATTCATAGCCAAAGCAAACTAGCATGCTGTTTAGGACTATCAAAATAATATAAGTGAAGCATGAGAGTTCATCTATTTCTATAAAATAAAACCACCGCCGTGCTCTAAAAGATATAAGTGAGGCACTAGAGCAAACGATAAACTACTCCACAAGATATAAGTGAAGATCAATGAGTAGTTGAATAACTATGCAACTATGTGAAGACTCTCTAACATTTAAAAATTTCAGATCTCAGTATTTTATTCAAATAGCAAGCAAAACAAAATAAAATAAAATGACGCTCGAAGCAAAACACATATCATGTGGTAAATAAAAATATAGCTCCAAGTAAAGTTACCAATGAACGAAGATGAAAGAGGGGATGCCATCCAGGGAATCCCCAAGCTTAGGATCTTGGTTGTCCTTGAATATTACCTTGGGGTGCCTTGGGCATCCCCAAGCTTAGGCTCTTGCCACTCCTTATTCCATAGTCCATCGAATCTTTACCCAAAACTTGAAATCTCCACAACACAAAATTTAACAGAAAACTCGTAAGCTCTGTTAGTGTACGAAAATAAATAACCACTTAGGTACTATTGTGAACTCATTTAGGTACATTAAAACTGAGCACCTTCCCAGCCCTCACAGGCCATCAGCGTCCACGACCGTCTGATCATCAACTTTGAGCATTTTTGGCCGTCAGATTGCTGTGAGTCGCTCCTATCTGGCTTGGTTCGCTATTAACGATGGCTCACTGTCGTGGGCTGCTACTCCGGACACTTTTTTGGACCTCTCACGTTAAATTGGGCCTAATGGGCCTTTAGCAGCTTGCCTACCCTTTGCGTGGCGACTGTTTCCATGGTTTCGTTCGCAAAGGTCGCTCGGCTCCACCCTTCGCCTGGCGGCTGTTTCCATGGGCGACCGAACTGGGTCCCGACCAATGCAGGAGCGACGACTCCGATGGAGACCTCTCTGGATTCGGACATACGCGCCTCACGTGAGTTGTAGGGTCTCCGAGCAATGCGATGGTAGGTGGTGCGTGCAAAACGAAGCATCAGCGGGGATTGGAGTCGACTCACTGGCGATTGAAGAGGCAAATCATAGTTGATGCAGCCCATTACTGGCCACCGGTAATTACACCTCCGTTACTACTATACCGATGCATCTTCTTCATTTACTAGACGCTCGTGTATATATACTACTCTACCTTGCAGTTGTTCATTCCCAATTCCCCTCATTACTTATGTAACTCTTCTCCTGCAGCCATGGCTGACTTATAGGTGGAGGATTCATCTTCACAGTTATGTCGGTCCTCTCTCTCTCTCTCTCTCTCTCTTTCTCTCTCTCTCTCTCTCCCTACTAATTCAGATGGCTTGTGATTCATAAAGTTTTAATTTCTGAAGATTTTTTTATGTATCTTTCCCTTTTTGTGTTATCGTCAGCTAATAAGTTAATCTTTCTCTGATGAGAAATTTCTCCGGTGCGATTGAATTTCACATATTATGTACCTGGATGGCCAGATGATTTTGTGACTGATTGGTCCAGGTGACCTCTCCCTACAGATATTTATTAATGGGCATTGACCCTCATCAAGGCATATAACACGAAGCGACCTGTTAATACCGTTGGCATATCTTCACCACTTGGTCATGTATGCTCCTGTATCCCATACTTTAGTCATATACTCGTATCATTGTACAGACATACATGCTCCTGAGTCGTGACTTGTGAGCAGTTCAGCATACAGTTTGATCTCGGAACAACTGGTTATGCCTTAATTTTGAAGTTATTTGGGTTTGTTGCATGCTAAAAACCATACCCTCCATGTGTAATTATATGGAGATGACAAGCACTGATGGTAAGGTATGTTTTGCATGTGCCTTATGATTACGTTTTTTCAAATTGGACTGTGATACATGATTATTTACTCTTCAGTGCCAATTTCTTTTGTCCTGCCCATATAGTTCACACTTTGACGTCTTGAATTCTTGATGACTTTAGATAGTTTTGCATGACAACACTTAGGTTTTTATATGGTGAAACTTGCCTCTCTAATCTTTTGAGTTGTATTCGTTATGCAGACTGTATCCTGACTTGTCCACAAGTAAGACCTTGTTATTTCTTCTAGGTTTTGGAAGATAAACTTGGTAGAGTTAAAGGCATTTTGTAATAATTTAATCTTGATGGTTGGATGTATGTTCTTATTCATACTATTATTTTGCATTTATATTCAGTCTTATCGACTTTCCTTTTGACACTGTACAATTCATGTTCACATATGGATCTGGTAAAATCAGAATGACCTAAAGAAATCGAAAGGTAGTTACTTTTTGTCAAGCATACTACATTTTTATTTTAGAATTTAGGTTTGAGAAGAGACAAACTATATGCATATTTTCTGTGAAATCTCTTGATTAAAAATATGAGCATCTGATTTGTGAGGCCTCTTCCACCAAATCTATGAGCCCTTGTATCAAGCACTAACTGTACGGGCATGTATCAAGCAATAACTCCTAATTTGTTCTTGGAAAGTTGATGAAACTCAGCTGAATTTTTCAGTTGCTACTATGCAAATAAAGCCTAAATTCACATCTTTTGATGTTGTTGGTGATTATAAGAGTAAGCGGATGCACTAGAAGGTTTGCATGACTAAGCTAGATTGAGCAAGATTTTATATGGAATATGCAAGTAAATGAAGCATTCCAATAGCCATAAATTTGATATGTTCCATCTGTGATCACTACAAGGATATCTATTATTATATGTGGCAATGACCAATTCCCAGAATATTTTTTGGGCCCAAACAAAGGTTTTATTCTATATTACGAGGATGCTAATTTGTTGGAAATTAGGAAGCAAAGCCATGCCTGCACTTAGCACGGTTGATACCAGAATTATCAACCCCTCTTTTTGCTGTTAAATATGGCTGACACGTTAATCTGCCCACTTCACATTATGTGTATGCCTGTAACCAAACCTATTACATATCAGTATACCTTGGTCTATTGTTTTGGATGGTACAAGCTATGTAAATTCTATTGCTAACCTGTGTCTTGCAACAACTTCAAAGATGCACGTGAGCTATTAGATTTTTCTGCTGCATGTGAAGTATTGCCTGGAATATATTATAGTCTTTGATTCACATCGAACCATCTGGCAGATACTATTTGGTATTCATTGGGAAATAAATCTCAATGTTAGAAGAATTATACCAATAATACAATTTGAGTTCGCAATGTTGTGCCCATCAATAACTTGGATGTTGCCGTAAAAGCATCTTGATTTTTGTTCTCCTATATGTGAAACTTAATGTGAAATAAGTATATCAAATATTTGTGTTGTCTAATTAGTCTATATATTTATGAAATTCTTCTCTCTTTGATTACTACTCCCTCCGTTGACAAATATAGGATGTTTTGGATATTTCAATATGGACTAGGTACATACTGCAATGAGTGAACAAACACACTAAAACATATATATATATATATATATATATATATATATATATATATATATATATATGCATCCGATTCAAAAAAAGTTAGAACATCTTATATTATGAATAGAGGGTGTAACAAATATAATGGATGGGCGCGGCAACGCGTGCCTTAATGATCTAGTTCTAAATTCATATTGGTGTAATATCTACTGTTTTCCAACTTATATACAGTTCATACCCTCCGATACTACTCATAGATTCATCAAAATAGGCAAACAACATAAAAAACAGAAACTGCCAAAAACAGAACAGTGTGTAGTAATGTGTATCAAACGTATACTTCTGGAACCCCAAAAATCCTGAGAAATTAGGAAGTCCTACGCAATTTGTTTATTAATCTACTTCAAGTGGAATTGGTATTTTATCGCTCCCTGGTAAAAAAATAAAAATTATTCTCGTGAGCGCATACTTTCTGTTTTTTACAGCAAGATCAAATAACAATCACCCAAGAAGATCATAAAGGCTTTACTTGACACAAACACTAATTAAAACATAAAAACACAACCAAAACAGATGCTAGATAAATTATTTATTACTAAGTAGGAACAAAAATCAAGGAACAAAAATAAAAATTGGGTTGCCTCCCAAGAAGCGCTATCATTTAACGCCCCTAGCTAGGCATGATGATTTCAATGATGCTCACATAAAAGATAAGAATTTAAATATAACGAGAGCATCATGAAGAATATGACTAGCACATTTAAGTATAATCCACTTCCTATGCGTAGGGATTTTGTGAGCAAACAACTTATGGGAACAATAATCAACTTGCATAGGAAGATAAAGCAAGCAAAACTTCAAAACTTTAAGCACATAGAGAGGAGACTTGATATTATTGCAACTCCTAAAAGCATATGTTCCTCCCTCATAATAATTTTTAGTAGCATCATGAATGAATTCAACAATATAACCATCACATAAAGCATTTTTTTCATGATCTACAAGCATAGAAAATTTACTACTTTCCACATAAGCAAAATTCTTATCATTCATAATAGTGGGAGCAAACTCAACAAAATAACTATCATGTGAGGCATAATCCAATTGAAAGCTAAAATCACGATGACAAGTTTCATGGTTATCATTATTCTTTATAGCATACATGTCATCACAATAATCATCATAGATAGCAACTTTCTTCTCATAATCAATTGGAACCTCTTCCGAAATAGTGGATTCATTACTAAATAAAGTCATGACCTCTCCAAATCCACTTTCATCAATATAATCATCATAAATAGGAGGCATGCTTTCATCATAATAAATTTGCTCATCAAAACTTGGGGGACAAAAAATATCATCTCCATCAAATATAGCTTCCCCTAGCTTGTGGCTTTGCATATCATTAGCATCATGGATATTCAAGGAATTTGTACTAACAACATTGCAATCGTGCTCATCATTCAAATATTTAGTGCCAACCATTCTAATGCATTCTTCTTCTAGCACTTGAGAACAATTTTCCTTTCCATCATTCTCACGAAAAATATTAAAAAGATGAAGCGTATGAGGCAAACTCAATTCCACTTTTTCGTAATTTTCTTTTCTAAACTGAACTAGTGATAAAACAAGAAACTAAAAGATTCGATTGCAAGATCTAAAGAAATACCTTCAAGCACTCACCTCCCCGGTAACGGCGCCAGAAAAGAGCTTGATGTCTACTACACAACCTTCTTCTTGTAGACGTTGTTGGGCCTCCAAGTGCAGAGGTTTGTAGGACAGTAGCAAATTTCCCTCAAGTGGATGACCTAAACTTTATCAATCCGTGGGAGGTGTAGGATGAAGATGGTCTCTCTCAAGCAACCCTGCAACCAAATAACGAAGAGTCTCTTGTGTCCCCAACACACCCAATACAATGGTAAATTGTATAGGTGCACTAGTTCGGAGAAGAGATGGTGATACAAGTGCAATATGGATAGTAGATAATGGTTTTTGTAATCTGAAAAAAATATAAAAACAGCAAGGTAGCAAGTGGTAAAAGTGAGCACAAACGGTATTGCAATGCTAGGAAACAAGGCCTAGTGTTCATACTTTCACTAGTGCAAGTTCTTTCAACAATAATAACATAATTGGATCATATAACTATCCCTCAACATGCAACAAAGAGTCACTCCAAAGTCACTAATAGCGGAGAACAAACAAAGAGGTAGGGTACGAAACCACCTCAAAGTTATCTTTTCTGATCGATCTATTCAAGAGTCTGTAGTAAAATAACATGAAGCTATTCTTTCTGTTTGATCTATCCTAGAGTTCGTACTAGAATAACACCTTAAGATACAAATCAACCAAGACCCTAATGTCACCTAGATACTCCAATGTCACCTCAAGTATCCGTGGGTATGATTATATGATATGCATCACACAATCTTAGATTCATCTATTCAACCAACACAAAGTACTTCAAAGAGTGCCGCAAAGTTTCTATCGGAGAGTCAAGACGAAAACGTGTGCCAAACCCTATGCATAAGTTCACGGGGTCACGAAACTCGCAAGTTGATCACCAAAACATACATCAAGTGGATCACATGATTTCCCATTGTCACCACAGATAAGCACGTGCAAGACATACATCAAGTGTTCTCAAATCCTTAAAGACTCAATTCGATAAAATAACTTCAAAGGAAAAACTCAATCCATTACAAGAGAGTAGAGGGGGAGAAACATCATAATATCCAACTATAATAGCAAAGCTCGCGATACATCAAGATCGTGCCGACTCAAGAACACGAGAGAGAGAGAGAGAGAGAGAGAGAGATCAAACACATAGCTACTGGTACATACCCTCAGCCCCGAGGGTGAACTATTCCCTCCTCGTCATGGAGAGCGCCGGGATGATGAAGATGGCCACCGGAGAGGGACTCCCCCTCCGGCAGGGTGCCGGGACGGGTCTAGATTGATTTTCGATGGCTATGGAGGCTTCTGGCGGCGGAACTCCCGATCTATTCTGCTCCTCAATGTTTGGGGGGGGGTATATGGATATATATAGGAGAAGAAGTACGTCGGTGGAGCAATGAGGGGCCCACGAGGGTGGAGGGCGTGCCCCCTGCCTCGTGGCTGCCTTGTTGCTTGCCTGACGTATACTCCAAGTCTCCTGGATTGCTTTCGTTCCAAAAATAACAGTCCCGAAGGTTTCACTCCGTTTGGACTCCGTTTGATATTCCTTTTCTTCGAAACACTGAAATAGGCAAGAAATCAGCAATTTGGGCTGGGCCTCCGATTAATAGGCTAGTCCCAAAAATAATATAAAAGTGTAAAAATAAGCACAATAACATCCCAAATAGATAATATAATAGCATGGAGCAATAAAAAATTATAGGTACGTTGGAGACGTATCTGTTGGGGAACGTAGCAATTTCAAAAAAATTCCTACGCACACGCAAGATCATGGTGATGCATAGCAACGAGAGGGGAGAGTGTTGTCCACGTACCCTCGTAGACCGAAAGCAGAAGCGTTAGCACAACGCGGTTGATGTAGTCGTATGTCTTCACGATCCTACCGATCAAGTACCGAACGTACGGCACCTCCGAGTTCAGCACACGTTCAGCCTGATGACGTCCCTTGAACTCCGATCCAGCCGAGTGTTGAGGGAGAGTTTTGTCAGCACGACGGCATGGTGACGATGTTGATGTTCTACCGACGCAGGGCTTCGCCTAAGCACCGCTATAGTATTATCGAGGTGGACTATGGTGGAGGGGGGCACCGCACACGGCTAAGAGACGATCAACTTGATCAACTTGTGTGTCTAGAGGTGCCCCCCTGCCCCTGTATATAAAGGAGCAAGGGGGGAGGCGGCCGGCCTAGGAGGAGGGCACACAAAGGGGGGAGTCCTACTCCCACCGGGAGTAGGACTCCTCCTTTCCTTGTTGGAGTAGGAGTGAAGGAAAGAGGAGGAGAGGGAGAAGGAAAAGGGGGCTGCACCCCTTGTCCAATTCGGACTAGAGGGGGGGCGCAGGCCTCCTTCCTTTTGGCCTCTCTCCTCTATTCCCGTATGGCCCAATAAGGCCCATATACTCCCCGGCGAATTCCCGTAACTCTCCGGTACTGCGAAAAATACCCGAATCACTCGGAACCTTTCCGGAGTTCGAATATAGTCGTCCAATATATCGATCTTTATGTCTCGACCATTTCGAGACTACTCGTCATGTCCCCGATCCCATCCGGGACTCCGAACTCCTTCGGTACATCAAAACATATAAACTCATAATATAATTGTCATCGTAGCGTTAAGCATGCGGACCCTACGGGTTCGAGAACTATGTAGACATGACCGAGACACGTCTCCAGTCAATAACCAATAGCGGAACCTGGATGCTCATATTGGCTCCTACATATTCTACGAAGATCTTCATTGGTCAGACCGCATAACAACATACATTGTTCCCTTTGTCATCGGTATGTTACTTGCCCGAGATTCGATCGTCGGCATCTCAATAGCTAGTTCAATCTCGTTACCAGCAAGTCTCTTTACTAGTTTCATAATACATCATCTCGCAACTAACTCATTAGTTGCAATGCTTGCAAGGCTTAGGTGATGTGCATTACCGAGAGGGCCCAGAGATACCTCTCCGACAATCGGAGTGATGAATCCTAATCTCGAAATACGCCAACCCAACAAGTACCTTCGGAGACACCTATAGAGCACATTTATAATCACCCAGTTATGTTGTGACGTTTGGTAGCACACAAAGTGTTCCTCCGGTAAACGGGAGTTGCATAATCTCATAGTCATAGGAACATGCATAAGTCATGAAGAAAGCAATAACAACAAACTAAATGATCAAGTGCTAAGCTAACAGAATGGGTCAAGTCAATCACATCATTCTCCTAATGATGTGATCCCGTTAATCAAATGACAACTCATGTCTATGGTTAGGAAACATAACCATCTTTGATCAACGAGCTAGTCAAGTAGAGGCATACTAGTGACACTATGTTTGTCTATGTATTCACACATGTATTATGTTTCCGGTTAATACAATTCTAGCATGAATAATAAACATCTATCATGATATAAGGAAATAAATAGTAACTTTATTATTGCCTCTAGGGCATATTTCCTTCAGTATCAGCATCCCCAAGCTTAATTCCTGCTCTTCCTCGAGTAGGTAAATGATAAAAAAGAATTTTTTATGTGGGCTGCTTTCTAATATATTTATCAATGTAATTTTTCTTTATTGTGACATGAATGTTCAGATCCGAAAGATTCAAGATAAAAGTTTAATATTGACATAAATATAATAATACTTCAAGCATACTAACTAAGCAATCATGTCTTCTCAAAATAACATGGCCAAAGAAAGTTATCCCTACAAAATCATATAGTCTGGCTATGCTCCATCTTCACCACACAAAATATTTAAATCATGCACAACCCTGATGACAAGCCAAGCAATTGTTTCATACTTTTGATGTTCTCAAACTTTTTCAATCTTTACGCAATACATGAGCGTGAGCCATTGACATAGCACTATAGGTGGAATAGAATGGTGGTTGTGGAGAAGACAAAAAGGAGGAAGATAGTCTCACATCAACTAGGCATATCAACGGGCTATGGAGATGCCCATCAATAGATATCAATGTGAGTGAGTGGGGATTGCCATGCAACCGATGCACTAGAGCTATAAATGTATGAAAGCTCAACAAAAGAAACTAAGTGGGTGTGCATCCAACTTGCTTGCTCACGAATACCTAGGGCATTTTGAGGAAGCCCATCATTGGAATATACAAGCAAAGTTCTATAATGAAATATTCCCCCTAGTATATGAAAGTGACAACATCGGAGACACTCTATCATGAAGATCATGGTGCTACTTTGAAGCACAAGTGTGGTAAAATGATAGTAGCATTGTCCCTTCTCTCTTTTTCTCTCATTTTTTAGGGCCTTCTCCTTTTTATGGCTTTTTTTGTCCGGAGTCTCATCTCGACTTGTGGGGGAATCATAGTCTCCATCATCCTTTCCTCACATGGGACAATGCTCTAATAATGATGACCATCACACTTTATATTTACTTACAACTCAAGAATTACAACTCGATACTTAGAACAAAATATGACTCTATATGAATGCCTCCGGCGGTGTATCGGGATGTGCAATGACTCATGAGTGACATGTATAAAATAATTATGAACGCTGGCTTTGCCACAAATACGATGTCAACTACATGATCATGCAAAGCAATATGGCAATGATGAAGCATGTCATAACAACAGAACGGTGGAAAGTTCCATGGCAATATATCTCAGAATGGCTATGGAAATGCCATAATAGGTAGGTATGGTGGCTGTTTTGAGGAAGGTATATGGTGGGTTCATGGTACCGACAAAAGTTGCATGCTACTAGAGAGGCTAGCAATGGTGGAAGGGTGAGAGTGCGTATAATCCATGGACTCGACATTAGTCATAAAGAACTCACATACTTATTGCAAAAATCTATTAGTTATCGAAACAAAGTATTATGCGCATGCTCCTAGGGGGATAGATTGATAGGAAAGGACCATTGATCGTCCCCGACCACCACTCATAAGGAAGACAATCAAAAAATAAATCATGCTCCAACTTCATCGCATAGCGGTTCACCATACGTGCATGCTACGGGAATCACAAACTTTAACACAAGTATCTCTAAAATTCACAACTACTCAACTAGCATGACTCTAATGTCACCATCTTCATATCTCAAAACAATCATCAAGTATCAAACTTCTCATAATATTCAATGCACTCTATATGAAAGTTTTTATTATATCCCTCTTGGATGCCCATCATATTAGGACTAAATTCATAACCAAAGCAAATTACCATGCTGTTTAGAACTCTCAAAATAATATAAGTGAAGCATGAGAGTTCATCAATTTCTATAAAATAAAACCACCGCCGGGCTCTAAAAGATATAAGTGAAGCACTAGAGCAAACGATAAACAACTCCACAAGATATAAGTGAAGATCAATGAGTAGTTGAATAATTATGCAACTATGCGAAGACTCCCTAACATTTAAAAATTTCAGATCTTGGTATTTTATTCAAACAGCAAGCAAAACAAAATAAAATAAAATGACGCTCCAAGCAAAACACATATCATGTGGTAAATAAAAATATAGCTCCAAGTAAAGTTACCGATGAACGAAGACGAAAGAGGGGATGCCATCCGGGGCATCCCCAAGCTTAGGCTCTTGGTTGTCCTTTAATATTACCTTGGGATGCCTTGGGCATCCCCAATCTTAGGCTCTTGCCACTCCTTGTTCTATAGTCCATCGAATCTTTACCCAAAACTCGAAAACTCCACAACACAAAACTTAACAGAGAACTCGTAAGCTCCGTTAGTGCAAGAAAATAAATCACCACTTAGGTACTGTTGTGAACTCATTCTAAATTTATATTGGTGTAATATCTACTGTTTTCCAACTTATCTATTGTTCATACCCTCCGATACTACTCATAGATTCATCAAATTAAGCAAACAACACAATAAAAACAGAATCTGTCAAAAACAGAACAGTCTGTAGTAATCTGTATCAAACGTATACTTCTGGAACCCCAAAAATCCTGAGAAATTAGGAAGTCATGCGCAATTTGTTTATTAATATACTTCAAGTGGAATTGGTATTTTATCGCTCTCTGGTAAAAAATAAAAATTATTCTCGTGAGCGCATACTTTCTGTTTTTTACAGCAAGATCAAATAACAATCACCCAAGAAGATCCTAAAGGCTTTACTTGACACAAACACTAATTAAAACATAAAAGCACAACCAAAACAGAGGCTAGATAAATTATTTATTACTAAGAAGGAGCAAAAAGCAAGGAACAAAAATAAAAATGGTGTTGCCTCCCAAGAAGCGCTATCGTTTAACGCCCCTAGCTAGGCATGATGATTTCAATGATGCTCACATAAAAGATAAGAATTGAAATATAAAGAGAGCATCATGAAGAACATGACTAGCACATTTAAGTCTAACCCACTTCCTATGCATCGGGATTTTGTGAGCAAACAACTTATGGGAACAATAATCAACTTGCATAGGAAGGTAAAGCAAGCAAAACTTCAAAACTTTAAGCACATAGAGAGGAGACTTGATATTATCGCAACTCCCAAAAGCATATGTTCCTCCCTCATAATAATTTTCAGTAGCATCATGAATGAATTCAACAATATAACCATCACATAAAACATTCTTTTCATGATCTACAAGCATAGAAAATTTACTACTTTCCACATAAGCAAAATTCTTATCATTCATAATAGTGGGAGCAAACTCAACAAAATAACTATCATGTGAGGCATAATCCAATTGAAAGCTAAAATCATGATGAGAAGTTTCATGGTTATCATTATTCTTTATAGCATACATGTCATCACAATAATCATCACAGATAGCAACTTTGCTCTCATAATCAATTGGAACCTCTTCCGAAATAGTGGATTCATTACTAAATAAAGTCATGACCTCTCCAAATCCACTTTCATCAATATAATCATCATAAATAGGAGGCATGCTTTCATCATAATAAATTTGCTCATCAAAACTTGGGGGACAAAAAATATCATCTTCATCAAATATAGCTTCCCCAAGCTTGTGGCTTTGCATATCATTAACATCATGGATATTCAAGGAATTCGTACTAACACCATTGCAATCATGCTCATCATTCAAATATTTAGTGCCAAACATTCTAATGCATTCTTCTTCTAGAAATTGAGCACAATTTTCCTTTCCATCATTCTCACGAAAAATATTAAAAAGATGAAGCGTATGAGGCAAACTCAATTCAATTTTTTTGTAATTTTCTTTTATAAACTAAACTAGTGATAAAACAAGAAACTAAAAGATTCGATTGCAAGATCTAAAGAAATACCTTCAAGCACTCACCTCCCCGGCAACGGCGCCAGAAAAGAGCTTGATGTCTACTGCACAACCTTCTTCTTGTAGACTTTGTTGGGCCTCCAAGTGCAGAGGTTTGTAGGACAGTATCAAATTTCCCTCAAGTGGATGACCTAAGCTTTATCAATCCATGGGAGGCGTAGGATGAAGATGGTCTCTCTCAAGCAACCCTACAACCAAATAACAAAGAGTCTCTTGTGTCCCCAACGCACCCAATACAATGGTAAATTGTATAGGTGCACTAGTTCAGCAAAGAGATGGTGATACAAGTGCAATATGGATAGTAGATAATGGTTTTTGTAATCTTAAAATATAAAAACAGCAAGGTAGCAAGTGGTAAAAGTGAGCACAAACGGTATTGCAATGCTAGGAAACAAGGCCTAGGGTTCATACTTTCACTAGTGCAAGTTCTCTCAACAATAATAACATAATTGGATCATATAACTATCCCTCAACATGCAACAAAGAGTTACTCCAAAGTCACTAATAGCGGAGAACAAACGAAGTGATTATGGTAGGGTATGAAACCACCTCAAAGTTATCCTTTCTGATCGATCTATTCATGAGTCCGTAGTAAAATAACATGAAGCTATTCTTTCCGTCCGATCTATCCCAGAGTTCATACTAGAATAACACATTAAGATACAAATCAACCAAGACCCTAATGTCACCTAGATACTCCAATGTCACCTCAAGTATCCGTGGGTATGATTATACAATATATATCACACAATCTCAGATTCATCTATTCAACCAACACAAAGTACTTCAAAGAGTGCCCCAAAGTTTCTACCGGAGAGTCAAGAGGAAAACGTGTGCCAACCCCTATGCATAAGTTCACAACGTCACGGAACTCGCAAATTGATCACCAAAACATACATCAAGTGGATCACATGATATCCCATTGTCACCACAGATAAGCACGTGCAAGACATACATCAAGTGTTCTCAAATCCTTAAAGACTCAATCCGATAAAATAACTTCAAAGGGAAAAATCAATCCACTACAAGAGAGTAGAGGGGGAGAAACATCATAATATCAAACTATAATAGCAAAGCTCGCGATACATCAAGATCATGCTGACTCAAAAACACGAGAAAGAGAGAGAGAGAGAGAGAGATAGAGATCAAACACATAGCTACTGGTACATACCCTCAGCCCCGAGGGTGAACTACTCCCTCCTCATCATGGAGAGCGCTGGGATGATAAAGATGTCCACCATAGAGGGACTCCCCCCTCCGGCAGGGTGCCGGAACGGGTCTAGATTGGTTTTCGATGGCTACGAAGGCTTCTGGCGGAGAAACTCCTGATCTATTCTTCTCCTCGATGTTTGGGGGGCATATGGATATATATAGGAGGAAGAAGTACATCAGTGGAGCAACGAGGGGCCCATGAGGGTGGAGGGCGCGCCCAGGGGGGTGTGCGCGCCCCCTGCCTTGTGTTTGCCTCGTTGCTTGCCTGACATATACTCCAAGTCTCCTGGATTGCTTTCGTTCCAAAAATAACTTTCCTGAAGGTTTCATTCCGTTTGGACTCCGTTTGATATTGCTTTTCTTCGAAACACTGAAATAGGCAAGAGAACAACAATTTGGGCCGGGCCTCCGGTTAATAGGTTAGTCCCAAAAATAATAGAAAAGTGTAAAAATAAGCCCAATAACATCCCAAATAGATAATATAATAGCATGGAGTAATCAAAATTATAGGTACGTTGGAGACGTATCAGATATTCAAGAACAAGCAAGATGCTCATGGGATTATCGTTCGCAACAAGGCTCATTTGGTAGCACAAGGCTACTCCCAAGTCGAGGGTATCGACTATGGTGAAACCTTTGCTCCTGTTGCTCACCTTGAATCCATTTGTTTGTTGATTGCTTATGCTTCTCATCATAACTTCAAGTTGCAACAAATGGGTGTGAAGAGTGCTTTTCTTAATGGTCCTATTAATGAGTTGGTATATGTCAAACAACCCCCGGGGTTTGAGGATCCTGAGTTCCCCAATCATGTGTACCAACTCGATAAGGCACTCTATGGCCCTAAACAAGCCCCATGTGCGTGGTATGAGCACCTTACCATGTTGTTGCAAGATCGTGGGTTTGAAATTGGGAAAATCGACCCCACTCTTTTTACTAAGAAGGTCAAAGGGGAGTTGTTTGTATGCCAACTATATGTTGATGATATTATCTTTGGTTCTCATAACAAAGCTTTCAATGAGAAGTTTGCCGCTCTCATTACCTCAAAGTTCAAGATGTCCATGATGGGAGAGTTGAACTTCTTTCTGGGGTTCGAAATCAAACAAAGAAGAGAAGGAACCTTCATCAACCAAGCCAAAATACACTCAAGACATGCTGAAGAGATTCAAGCTAAGTGATGTCAAGCCGACTTCCACTCCAATGCCCGTCAAATGCCAACTTGACATAGATCCCAATGGTAAAGCGGTGGATCAAAAGGTATATCGTTCCATGATTGGCTCCTTGGTTACCTTTGTGCATCTAGACCGGATATCATGTTAAGTGTGGGAATTTGTGCATGGTTTCAAGCCTCGCCTAAGGAAAGCCACTATGTGGCTATTAAGCGAATCTTTCGATATTTGGCTCATGCCCCAAACTTTGGCTTATGGTACCCAAGAGGAGCTAACTTCAACCTTATGGGATTTTTAGACTCGGATTGGGCGGGAGACAAAGTGGATAGGAAGTCAACTTCCGATGGGTGCCAATTTCTTGGTTCCTCTTTGGTGAGTTGGTCTTCTAAGAAGCAAAGTTGTGTGTCTCTCTCGCCCACCGAAGTGGAGTATGTGGCCTTCGGTAGTTGTTGTGCTCAACTTCTATGGATGGGGCAAACTTTAAAGGATTACGGTGTCATTTGTGACAAAGTGCCCGATGTCGCTTGAAGCTACGTCGGTATTTCCCCAAATAGGAAGGGATGATGCAACACAGTGGCGGTAGGTATTTCCCTCAGATATGAAACCAAGGTTATCGAACCAGTAGGAGAACCAAGCAACACAACATAAACAACCCCTGCACACAGATAACAAATCCTCGCAACCCGACGTGTTAAAGGGGTTGTCAATCCCTTTTGGGTAATGGTGCCAGAAATTGGTGCATGACGGGAAAAAAGTTATAATATATTAAATAAATAGATCGCAAATAAAATAACATGCAACAATATATTTTTGGGTTTTTGGATTAATATATCTGAAAATAAAAGCAAATAAAAATAGATCGAAAGGCAAATCATATGAGAAAGAAGACCCGGGGGCCGTAGGTTTCACTAGTGGCTTCTCTCGAGAAAAATAGAAAAGCGGTGGGTGAACAAATTACTGTTGGGTAATTGATAGAACTTCAAATAATTATGACGATATCCAGACAATGATCATTATATAGGCATCACGTCCAAGATTAGTAGACCGACTCCTGCCTGTATCTACTACTATTACTCCACACATCGACTGCTATCCAACATGCATCTAGTGTATTAAGTTCATGGAGAAACGGAGTAATGCAATAAGAACGATGACATGATGTAGACAAGATCTATCTATGTAGATATATACCCCATTGTTTTATCCTTAGTAGCAACGATACATACGTGTCTGTTCCCCTTTTATCACTGGGATCAAGCACCGTAAGATCGAACCCACTACAAAGCACCTCTTCCCATTGCAAATAAATAGATCAAGTTGGCCAAACAAAACCCAAATATCGGAGAATAAATACGAGGTTATAAGCAATTATGCATAAAAGAGATCAAAGAAACTCAAATACTTTCATGGATATAAAAAGATAGATCTCTTCATAAACTCAAAGTTCATTGGATCCCACCAAACACACCGCAAAAGAGTTACATCATATGGATCTCCAAGAGACCACTGTATTGAGAATCAAGAGAGAGAGATGAAGCCATCTAGCTACTAACTACGGTCCCGAAGGTCTACAAAGTACTACTCACGCATCATCGAAGAGGCACCAATGGAGGTGGTGAACCCCATCCGAGATGGTGTCTAGATTGGATCTAGTGGTTATGGACTCTGCGGCGGCTAGATGAACATTTCATCGATTCCCCTAGGGTTATGGAAAAATTGGGGTATTTATAGAGCAAAGAGGCGGTCCGAGGGGCACCCGAGGTGGGCACAACCCACCAGGGCTTGCCTGGGCCTCCTGGCGCGCCCTGGTGGGTTGTCCCCTCCTTGGGACCCCTGGGTGCAACCACGGCCCAACATGTTCCTTCTGGTCCATAAAAAATCTCCGTAAAGTTTCATGGCATTTGGACTCCGTCTGATATTGATTTTCTGCGATGTAAAAAACACAAAAAAAACAGGAACTGACACTTGGCACTATGTCAATATGTTAGTACCAAAAAATGATATAAAATGATTACAAAACATCCAAGATTGATAATATAACATCATGGAACAATCAAAAATTATAGATATGTTGGAGACGTATCAGCATCCCCAAGCTTAACTCCTACTCGTCATCGAGTAGGTAAGTGATAAAAAATAGAATTTTTGATGTGGAATGCTGCCTATCATGTCATATCATATTCTTTTCTTTATAGCATGGACAATTGGACTTTTAGTTGTTCAAAGCAATAGTCTAGTTTTGCCATGATTATTTAGATACTCAAGCATATCAACAAGCAACAATGTCTTTCAAAATATTAATGCTAAAATAAGCTATCTCTAGCTCATCATGCTCAAACATTGATCCAATCATGAAACACATTCGAATATTAGCTATACCCAATACTTAAGTATGATCATATTGCCTCCTAGTTGGTGCTTTTATAAGAGAAGATGGAGACTCAAAATAAAAATTGCATAAAGTAAAAGAAAGGCCCTTTATAGAGGGAAGTAGGGATTTGTAGAGGTGCCAGAGCTCAAAGCGAAAAACTTAGAGATAAAAACATTTTGACAGGTGTATCCATCCCACCAACGAAAACGACTTAGAGTTCCCAATACTTTCCATGCATAGATATATCATAGGTGGTTCCCAAACAGAAAATAAAGTTTATTCCTTTTTCCACCATAACTTTCACTTTCCATGGCTAATCGTATCCACGGGTGCCCTCCATACCAACACTTTCCAAGGAATTTATTATTTGACAACATAAAGTAATTCTTTTTTTGCATTCTAGGACTGGGCATCCCTAATTCCTTTGCCTTACTCTCGTGCAATGACAAGTGAATAAACACTCGTCTTGAGAATAACACATCTAGCATGGAAAATATTAGCCACCCCTCACCACTCCGCGAGCAAAACAAACACACAAAAGAGAAGTTTATTTTGAAAATTAGAGATGGCACATGCAAATTTGCTTAGAACGGTAAAAGAATACAACATATAGGTAGATATAGTGGACTCATGTGGCAAAACCGGGTTAAAGGTTTTTGGATGCACAAGTAGTGATCATACTTAGTGCAAGATGAAGGCTAGCAAAAGATTGGGAAGCGACCAACTAAGAAACAGATAATCCCACAAGCAAGCATTAAGCATAAATAACACCGAATAATGCACCAAAAGTAGGATGTAATTTCATTGCATGACTATTGACTTTCGTACTTGCATAGGGAATCACAAACCTTATCACCAGTATTCTTACTAAAGCATAATTACTCATGAAGATGACTCACATATCACATCATCATATCTCAAAACTTTGACTAAGAATCAAGTTTATTTTGTCTAATGATCATCATGAATTTTTTTATTATATCCCTCTTGGATATCTATCACTTTGGGACTAATTTTCATGTATTTCTTTTGACAAGCTCAAACAAATATAGGTGAAGACCATGAGCATACTATATTTTTCTTTCTTTCAAATTAATTTAAGTGAAGCAAGACAGAATTTCTTGAAAATTTTACTAACTCTCAAATAAATCTAAGTGAAGCAAGAGAGCATTTCTTCAAAAATACTAAAGCACACCATGCTCAAAAAGATATAAGTGAAGCACTAGAGCAAGTCCATTACTCATAAAAATTTAAGTGAAGCATAGAGAGCAATTCTAACAAATCATGACATAATGTCACACCCTAGCTAGTTCAAGCATTAGAATGTGCATCATGTTTAAATTCTTCTTAAATTTGAAATGGGGAAAGCAGAAACCCCCAACACCCCCTGGAAACAACTAGGGTTTACTAAAATTATTTTCAATGAACCTGAAATGCCCTTCTAAAAAGTTCACCCTCTTTGTCTTAGGTTAGAACCTCTAGCAAAATTGGTGCACAATTTTCTAGGTCAACAAAAGGTCATTGAATTAAATCATAAGTATTTGAATTTGGGAATTTAAATGCTATAAAATAATTTAAATGCTCAAATAATTCTGGAAATAAATGTTTCCTGTTGGAAATAATCTAAACAGAGGCCACATTTATTTTCAGGATTTTTGGAAACGTTTTAGTATTTTAATTAAAGCTAAACAGTTGCAGTTAAATAGAAAACAGAAACAAAAATCAAAAAAAGGAGAGAAAGAAGCCCACCTGGGCCTTACCTGTGCTGGCCCAGCCACCTGGCTCGGCCCAGCCTGCTGGCGCTGCCAGTCGTCGTCCTCCTCGCGCCAGAAGGACGCGGGGCGCGTGCTCGCCGCGCGCCGGCCACGCACCGGCCACCTCCTGCTTCTGCCAACGCCGGGAGACGCCTAGAGGTGCCACGCGACCCCCACGTCTCCCTCTCATCCTCGCTCACTCTCCCCCTCGTCTCCCTCTTCCTCTCCCGCGATGGCCGAGCGCGTCCCTCGCCGCCGATCGCTGTAGTTGGCACCACAGCCGCTCCCTCGCCCCTCCGACGAGCCCAATAGCTCCGCCTCGTCGCCCTGGACCTCCCCACTGAGCCACGCATCGCCGGAGGCCCTGCAACGGCGCCTTCGCCCTCGTCTTCAACCCCGGGCACCCGAGCCATCTCCGGTCGATTTGCCGCCGCCAGGACCTCCCCGAGCTCGCTGACCCCCTCTCCGACTCCGCTGTGAGCTCCTCTTCATCTTCCCCTAGCCCCCGTGCTCGTTTGGCCCCTGTAGCCGCCGTTTCCACCGCACCCGAGAGCTCCCCGCTGCCGGCCATGGCACCGTCGTGGCCAGAGCCACTGTGGCTCGAGGCCAAGCTCGCAGTCGTGCTCAGTGCAGCACCAGGAAGCCGTAGCCACCACCAGCTCTTCTTCCCGTGCACCGTAGCGTCGAAACTAACCTCGCCCGAACTCCGGCCGCCGCCACGAGCTCGATTCCGGCGAGCTCGCTCCACCCCAGCTCCTCCCACTTGCCCCACTAGATGCGCACGAGCCCCAGCTACGCGTAGCACGTCTCTGCCGTTGTTTTGGTCGCCTGAGGGCGTTTTCCGAAGCCCTCCGCCGTCTCGGCCTCGCCGGCGACTCAACGCCGGCGGGATTAGCCCTGTTGACCGGTGGGTTTGACCAATGACGTGGACTGGGTGGGCCCAGGTTGACTCCTTTGAGTCAATGACAAGTGGGCCCCCCCTCTGCTAATTATCCAGATTAGTTTCTAACTAAAATTAGTTAGTTTAATTAGTATAGTCACTGACTAGTGGGCCCTGCCCAGTAATTAGGCTAACTAAACGTAGTTAGTGCACAGAGTCACTGACCAGTGGGCCCCACCAGTCAGGTTTGACCTGGGCTGGCGCCTTTGACTCGCTGACGTCACAGTGACGCAGTGCTGACGCAATTATTCATTTACTGGAATTATTTTTATTCAGGAAATTCCACAAAATGTTTAAAACTTCTAAAAATCATAGAAAATCAACCATAGCTCCAAATGAAATAATTTATATATGAAAAATTATCAGAAAAATTCAATCTATCCATCTGTAATGGTTTCATGCATGACAAAACAAGTTTACCTTGCTGTTTAAGCAGAATAAGGAAATGCACTATTAAGGCCATGTTTAATGAGCTAATATTTGAATCTTTGATTCAAATGAGTTCATTCCTTTCTGTTATGGCTTGCATTAGGCTAAGACACATTCATATTGCCTTGTCATAGCATGCATCATATTGTTGCATATCGTCATGTGTTGATTGTGTTTCGATGTGTTCTCCGTGGTAGGTTCTGCCTCCGAGGATATTCACGAGTATCCAACTGAAGGGCAGTATCCCACTACCACTCCACCAGGCAAGCAACCCATTGATCATTCCGATACAAACCCATGTTCTCGCTCCTGCTCTTGTTTACTGCATTAAGACAACGCGTTTCAAACTGCTGTGTGCTACGGTAGTTGAACCCTTATCCTCTGCATGACCTGTCATTGCCACAGTAACTAGATGAAACCCACTAGCATGTGTAGGAGTTGATTGAGCCATGTTTTGTGATTCCTACCTTGCTATGCCTGCTATGCTTAGAGTTGTGTCAGGTCTGGTTCATCTGGGTGATGGGCCAGAGTGAAATGCTTATGCCGGTAATGTGAGGGATGTGTTGAACATGTTTTGGTAAAGGTATCGATGAGAGGCCATGTAGGAGTACATGGTGGGTTGTTTCATTGAGGCCGTCCCTAAGAACTGAGATCTGTATGTGTGATTTTAAGATTCAGCTACTACCATGCATTGGGATCCTTAATTGACCCTCTCGGCTTCTTAATCACCCTAGTACTCTGTCCAGGAGTTGCAAATAGTTTCTGGTGTTTGTAGGTTATGTGTTGGCGGCCGTGCGTAGCGCTGACCCTAGGGGTGGGCTATGTTGCGGTAGATACACCGTGGCCGGGTATGCCGGGCGCCCGTTTGGCGTCTCGGGACCCTGTTCACATCGTTCGGGGCCGTATGTGGAAACCTCGGCCGGACTCCCTGCGGATGGAACCTGGATAGGCGATAAACCTGGACTAGAGACTTAAGTGTTTAGGTAGGCCGTGGCCGACACCCTCGCTGGGCTTCCGCTTGAAGGTTGCCGAGTACATGTCGTGTAAACGGCGGTAAATGGTGAAAGCATGTATGACGAAGTACACCCCTGCAGGGTATGAAACTATTCGAATAGCCGCGTCCACGGTAAAGGACTACTTGGTTGCCTATACAGTTCATAGACAAGTTAATGGATACTACTAAAAGACTCAAGATAAGCATGAGTACCGAGGATGGCCCTCTCGTAGGATGACGAGGGAGGATCCCCGGTGGAGTATTGTGTTGGTGAGTAGTGGACTCATGTGCGAAAACTATTTTACTGGTGAAGTTCCATAGGATAGCTTAGCCAAGAGTCAAAGCTGGCTTGCTGCATTAACCCCACCACCTTCTTGAGAACAAGCATGTATAGTAGGTTCTGATGTAAGACTTCTTGAGTACCTTTGTACTCATGTTTGCTTAATTACTGTTTTCAGACGACAACACCGCCCCCTCCGATGGGTTCTATGTAGACCTTGACGTCGACGAGTGACTAGCCACCCAGGTGGTGATCCTGGCCATGGAGGGCCCTATATAGATAGACAAGCTTCGAGAAGCCTTCTTTCTTTCTAGAGTCTGTACTCAGACTAGTTGCTTCTGCATGTGCTTGTATGATTGTATGACTTGAGTGTCAGGTCATGTGACCCCTATCTGTATGACATGTTATGTATGGCTCTCTGGAGCCTTTAAATAAAGTACTTGAGTTGTAGAGTTTTGTTGTGATGCCATGTTGTATGTACTCATATCGGGCATATTGTGTGTATGACTGAAATGCTTGGTATGAGTGGGATCCGACAATCTAGTTGTTTATCCTTGACAGCCTTTCTTATGGGGAAATGTAGTCAAGTGTTCCTCGAGCCATAGTAGTCCGCTACAGCCCGGTTCACCGGAGTCCTGCTAGCCCAGCACTACTATTCAGGACACTTGACTGGCCGGCATGTGTTTCACTTCGTTCCTATGTCTGTCCCTTCGGGGAAATGTCACGCGGTGACTTCTGGAGTCCTGTTAGCCCAGTGCTACAGCCCGGAATCACTCGTTGATGACCGACATGCTCGATGTGATTCATGTATGCCTGTCTCCATAGGTCTGTGCCGCTTTGGGTTCACGACTAGCCATGTCGGCCCGGGTTCTCTGTCATATGGATGCTAGCGACACTAACATATACGTGAGCCAAAAGGCACAAACGGTCCCGGGCCATGGTAAGGCGACACCCGTGGGATACCGTGCGTGAGGCCGCAAAGTGACATGAGGTGTTACCGGCTAGATCGATGTGACTCGGAATCAGGGTCCTGACAGTGTTGGTATCAGAGCCGGACTGCTTGTAGGTTCGTTGAGCCAAACTGGTCGATGTCGAGTCTAGAAATGCTTTAGTTATACGTAGGGGAATTGATTGTGGAAGGGAACATAAGGCTCTTTTACTCCTTTACTCTATGCCTCTGATCTGAGTCATTCTCTTCTCATTCAACGTGGGTTAAGGACTAGGCTCTCTTCTTCTATCAGGTTCACGTGTTACTAATCCGTAGTAGCTTATAGGATTGTTGTTACGAGTTCCAGTTAAGTTCCTACTATTCCTAGTATGTTGTTAATTGGATTAGAATCTTGATATGATGTTGTTGAGTGGTACTCCGAACTATTGTGGATGTCTCAAATCTTTTTCTGAGCATTTACAGTTGTTATCTTTTCCAATTTTCCCTAGAAATTCTAATGTCTTTGCCTTGCGGTTGTGCTTTCAGATGGCCAACCATGCTCAAAACCAAGTGGTTCGCCTGACCCGGTGCCTCGACGTGCCCGATCATGCTGCTATGTTAGTCCGGGTCATGATCGAGACGGGCTACCGTTGGTATCCCGAATACACCGTCGAAGAGCAGTTCCGCGACTTTAATCAAAGCCAATATCTCTACACCGTCAGGATATTTCCTTCTTATCCTGGATCTACCGAGCCCCTTCATTGTTCCTATGGACTCGGGGTTACTGTTGAGATGGCTGTGCAAGATGCTGCCTATTCCATGATGACCATCTTGCGAGTCCGGACTGGCCTGCTTCGGAACACCGACTTCCGTTACATGCCAGCTTCACTTCCGGGAGCGCAAGGGTATCTTCAGGCTATCTATGCTGACTCCACTCAGGAGGACTCATTAACTCGTACCACTGCCGAGATGCTCGAAGATAAGGACCAAGAGAATCGGGCCTTGAGGCTGGAGCTTTTCAATACCCGTGCTGATCATTGGGCCACATTGACTCGGTTTGCACCTGTGGTGCAAGCTAGATGTATGGATACAAGGGATCTGTATCCTGTGAGATCAGCTCTACCAGACATGGTGGATTGGCGTGATGTGGGAGGCATCACCCCACCCCGTGGTCCCCGCAGGCCACCGTTTGTTGGTCCAAGACCTCATCCTAGCCCCTATGGTCCACAGGCTCCTCAGGACCGTCTGTTCCCGGATGGTCACGTTGAACTTCCAGGCTATGGAGGTGACTTCTATGAGAACTACTACGGAGCTGTCTGAGTTAGTAGTAGTACCACTAGTATTGTAGTAGTTGTATCTCCACTGTCCTGTGTGACTTGTGGAATATGACTTTGCGTGTAATCGATTCCGGAGGTGTAGACAAATAATGTATAGGAGCTTGGAATGCCTTCGATGAGATGTAACGTCTTTCATCATAGTTGTACTGTAGCCTGGGCTTGTACTAAACTATGCATGATGTGTATGACCGTTGGTATATATATGGCAGTTTTATATTACCATGACATACAGATGAACATCTCTGCATTCCGTGTTATCCATTACATTCTGCACTCCCTTGCTAAGTTTGAGCCATCCTTGTCTAAATCGTTGTCTTGTTTTCTCCTAGGATGGTCAACACCCGCAGCAACCCTGTTGCTCCGGAGCAGGGGGAAGCCAGTGCAGTTAGAGATGAAAATCTGCCTCACCCACCTTCTCTGGCCGAAGTAATGCTGGAGGCGGAAAGAAACAAGCGTGAGACTAACCGCCTGCTGGAGCGGATTGAGCAGAACACTGCACGCCACCCACGAAATGACTTGGTGTCAATCAATGACTTTATCAAGCTGTACCCACCAAAGTTCAACCATTCCGTCGAACCCCTCGACGCGGATGACTGGCTTCGCAGCATCACCCACAAGCTACATTCTGCCAACGTAGCCGAAGCCGACAAGGTTACTTATGCTGCCTATCACCTCGAAGGCCCTGCTAGCCTCTGGTGGGAGAATTTCGAAGCTATGCGCCCGGTCGGCCAAATCACTACTTGGGCTGAATTCAGTGAGGCTTTCCGTGAGCATCACATTCCGGAAGGTCTCATGGATCGCAAGAGGGAGGAGTTCTGCAACTTCACCCAAGGAAGACTGACTGTGGATGCTTATAGTCGTGAATTTGGGAATCTGGCACGCTATGCTCCCTGAAGAGGTATCTACTGACGCTAAGAAGCAGGCAAGGTTCCGCAAGGGACTTAGCCCTGAGCTTCGCCGCGATCTCCATCTGCACGAGTGCACATCCTTTCAGAAGTTGGTCAATAAAGCCATCAGTGCTGAGACAGGCCAGACTGATTATGACGCTCCACGCAAGCACTCCCGTGACTTTGGCTCTTCATCCGGCTCTGGAGCTCAGAAGCGCCGGGTGTGGATTCCAAGCACGGCACTGCCACCCAGGTTCATCCCGAGGCCATCCTTTGAGGCGCCTCGTCCCAACCAGCAATTTGCACCGCCCAAGCCCTATGGTGGCCCCGCTGCTAATGCTGCTCCACGCCCCAATGTGGTGACATGCTTTAAGTGTGGAGAGCCGGGTCACTATAGCCGAGAGTGTCCCCAGAACAACAACCCCAATCAAACTGGAAAGTCCGTTGGCCGTGGTAAGCCAGCGGCAAAGACTTTCTACGCCAAGCCGGTCACCACTTCACGTGGCCATGTCAACTATGTTTCAGCCGAGGAGGCACATGAGGATCCTAACGTCGTCCTTGGTACGCTCCTTGTTAACTGCCATCCGGCATCTGTTCTTTTCGATACTGGAGCTTCTCATTCATTCATATCCGAGAGCTATGCTCGATTGCATAACACGACATTCTGTGACATGCCCTCTACCATGGAAATTCAAACCCCTGGCTCTAGATAGCAAACTTCTAAAGTAAGCCATGGGAACGAAATTCTTGTCGATAGACTTGTCTTCCTTGCATCCTTAATAGCTCTCAAGTCCTCGAACATAAACATCATCTTGGGTATGGACTGGATGTCAGCTCATTATGCTAAGATTGATTGTGCCACTAGAACCGTTCAACTTACTCACCCATCGGGCAAGACAGTTAATGTCTTAACTTGAGTGGCCAAGCGCCAGCTTTACTCCCTAAATGCCAACCCTCTTCCAGACCTTGAGGATGTTCTGGTAGTCTGAGACTTTCCGGATGTCTTTCCAGAAGAACTGCAGGTGTTCCACCTGACAGGGATGTCGAGTTTGTGATAGACCTTGTTCCAGGAACCGTTCCAATTTCTAGAAGACCCTACAAGATGGCACCCTTAGAACTAGCCGAGCTTAAGAACCAACTCAATGAGTCCTTGAAAAAGGGTTTCATCCGTCCTAGTTCCTCTCCTTGGGCTTACCCCGTCCTCTTCGTCAAGAAGAAGGATGGAACGGATCGAATGGTTGTGGATTACCAACCTGTCAACCTGGTCACCATCAAGAACAAATATCCGCTTCCCAGGATCAACGATCTGTATGATCAGCTTGCTGGATCCTCAGTCTTTTCCAAGATGGATTTGAGGTTGGGCTACCATCAAATCAAAATCAGAAACGGGGACATTCCCAAAACGGCCTTTGTTACTCGTTATGGCCAATACGAGTACACTGTCATGTCCTTCGGTTTAACCAATGCCCCTCCACCTTCTCTCGGTTAATGAACTCGGTTTTCATGGAGTACTTGGATAAATTCGTCGTAGTATATCTCGATGACATACACATCTACTCCAAGAATGAAGAGGAACATGCCGAACATCTAAGGCTGGTATTGATGAAACTTCGAGAGCATCGCCTTTATGCCAAATTCTCCAAGTGTGAATTTTGGTTGCCAGAAGTAACCTATCTAGGCCATGTAATCTCTGGTAAGGGTATTGCTGTCAATCCCGAGAGAGTTCAAGCCATCCTTGATTGGACTCCACCTGAGACGGTCAAGCAAGTCCGGAGTTTCCTTGGCTTAGCGAGCTATTGCCGCCGCTTCGTCGAGAATTTCTCCAAGGTTGCTAAACCCCTAACTGAACTCCTCAAGAAAGATAAAAAGTTCGAGTGGACCCCACAGTGCGAGTTCAGCTTTCAGGAACTGAAAAGACGCCTGACATCTGCTCCCGTACTGGTACCACCAGATTTCTCCAAGGACTTTATTATCTATTGCGACGCCTCACGACAAGGACTAGGTTGCATACTCATGCAAGATCGTCAGGTAATTGCCTATGCTTCACGGCAATTACACCCACATGAGGAAAATTATCCCACACATGATCTAGAGCTTGCAGCTGTAGTCCATGCACTTAAAACTTGGCGACATTACCTTCTCGGTAATCATTGTGAGATCTTCACCGATCACCAAAGTTTGAAATATATCTTCACCCAACCAGACTTGAATCTCAGGCAAAGACATTGGGTTGAGTTGATCTTGGACTACGACTTAGGAATAACTTACACCCCGGGCAAAGCCAATGTCATGGCTGATGTGCTAAGCCGTAAGTCCTATTGTAACAACCTGATGTTACAACAAAGTCAACCACTTCTCCATGAGGAATTTCGTAAGCTAAATCTTCACATTGTTCCTCGAGGATTCCTATCCACCCTGGTGGCGAAACCTACCCTTATGGATCAAATCATAACCGCCCAGCGGTATGATAAGGGCATATCCCGGATTAAGGAAAACATCGCTAGCGGAGTTGCTAAATGTTTCTCCATGGATGAGCGAGGTGTTGTCTTCTTCAAGAACCGTCTGGTGGTTCCCAAGAAACAACATCTGCGCCAGTTGATCCTTAAGGAAGCTCATGAATCCCCTCTCACCATTCATCCCGGTAGTACTAAAATGTATCAAGACCTACGCCAGAGGTTTTTGTGGACTAGGATGAAGAGAGAAATCGCTCAATACATTGCTAGCTGCGACGTCTGTCATCGTTTTAAAGCAGAGCACCAATGGCCTGCTGGCACGCTTCAACCTTTGGCTATTCCTAAATGGAAATGGGATAAAATCAGTATGGATTTCATCACTGGGTTTCCCAGGACCAAGAGAGGGAATAATGCCATCTTTGTCGTGATCGACCGTCTTTCCAAAGTAGCCCATTTCCTACTTGTTCATGAGAGTATCACCGCTAGCCAGCTAGCCGAGTTATACATCTCCCGAATAGTGTCTCTTCATGGTGTTCCAGTGGAAATTAACTCAGACCGTGGGAGTCTCTTCACCTCTCGATTTTGGGAAAGTTTCCAAAATGCTATGGGAACTCGTCTCTCTTTTAGTACCGCCTTCCATCCTCAATCAAGTGGTCAAGTAGAGCGAGTCAATCAAATTCTGGAAGATATGCTCCGAGCTTCTGTTATCTCGTTCGGAATGAGTTGGGAGAAATGCCTTCCATTCGCGGAGTTTGCTTATAACAATAGTTATCAAGCTAGCTTGGGCAAAGCTCCTTTCGAAGTTCTCTATGGACGAAAATGTCGAACGCCTCTTAACTGGTCAGAAACCGGGGAAAGACAACTCTTTGGCCCGGATATGATTCAGGAAGCAGAAGAGCAGGTTCGCGTTATTCGTGAGAAATTGAAAACAGCCCAATCTCGTCAAAAGAGTCAATATGATCGTAAACATAAGCCTATGACTTATGAAGTCGACGAGAAGGCTCACCTTCGGGTTACTCCGTTAAAGGGAACCCATCGTTTCGGTATCAAAGGCAAATTGGCCCCTCGTTACATTGGACCCTTTCGCATTCTTGCCAAACGAGGAGAAGTTGCCTACCAATTGGAACTACCTCCGCATCTTTCCAGAGTTCACGATGTCTTCCACGTTTCACAACTCAGGCGTTGCTTCACGGATCCTATCCGTGGAGTGGACCACGAAATGCTTGATCTACAAGATAACCTCTCTTATCGGGAATATCCCGTTCGTATCCTTGATCAAGCTGAGCATACCACTCGACGTCAGAATATCAAGTTTCTCAAGGTTCAATGGTCACACCATTCCGAGAAAGAAGCCACTTGGGAAAGGGAGGATCGTCTTCGACTCGAGTACCCCACCTTCTTCCCGGAGGATCCTAAATCTCGGGACGAGATTCTTTTGAGTGGGGGTGAGTTGTCACACCCTAGCTAGTTCAAGCATTAGAATGTGCATCATGTTTAAATTCTTCTTAAATTTGAAATGGGGAAAGCAGAAACCCCCAACACCCCCTGGAAACAACTAGGGTTTACTAAAATTATTTTCAATGAACCTGAAATGCCCTTCTAAAAAGTTCACCCTCTTTGTCTTAGGTTAGAACCTCTGGCAAAATTGGTGCACAATTTTCTAGGTCAACAGAAGGTCATTGAATTAAATCATAAGTATTTGAATTTGGGCATTTAAATGCTATAAAATAATTTAAATGCTCAAATAATTCTGGAATAAATGTTTCCTGTTGGAAATAATCTAAACAGAGGCCACATTTATTTTCAGGATTTTTGGAAACGTTTTAGTATTTTTAATTAAAGCTAAACAGTTGCAGTTAAATAGAAAACAGAAACAAAATCAAAAAAAAGAGAGAAGGAAGCCCACCTGGGCCTTACCTGTGCCCAGCCACCTGGCTCAGCCCAGCCTGCTGGCGCTGCCAGTCGTCGTCCTCCTCGCGCCAGAAGGACGCGGAGCGCGTGCTCGCGCGCGCCGGCCACGCGCCGGCCACCTCCTGCTTCCGCCGACGCCGGGAGACGCCTAGAGGTGCCACGCGACCCCCACGTCTCCCTCTCATCCTCGCTCACTCTCCCCCTCGTCTCCCTCATCCTCTCCCGCGATGGCCGAGCGCGTCCCTCGCCGCCGATCGCCGTAGTTGCCACCACAGCCACTCCCTCGCCCCTCCGACGAGCCCATTAGCTCCGCCTCGACTCCCTCGTCCTCCCCACCGAGCCACGCATCGCCGGAGGCCCTGCAACGCCGCCTTCGCCCTCGTCTTCAACCTCGGGCACCCGAGCCATCTCCGGTCGATTCGCCGCCGCCAGGACCTCCCCGAGCTCGCTGACCCCCTCTCCGACTCCGCTGTGAGCTCCTCTTCCTCTTCCCCTAGCTCCCGTGCTCGTTTGGCCCCTGTAGCCGCCGTTTCCACCGCACCCGAGAGCTCCCCGCCGCCGGCCATGGCGCCGTCGTGGCCAGAGCCACCGTGGCTCGAAGCCAAGCTCGCAGTTGTGCTCAGTGCAGCACCAGGAACCCGTAGCCACCACCAGCTCCTTCTCCCGTGCACCGTAGCCTCGAAACCAACCTCGCCCGAACTCCGGCCGCCGCCACGAGCTCGATTCCGGTGAGCTCGCTCCACCCCAGCTCCACCCACTTGCCCCACTAGATGCGCGCGAGTCCCAGCTACGCATAGCACTTCTCCGCCGTCGTTTTGGTCGCCTGAGGGCATTTTCCGAAGCCCTCCGCCGTCTCGGCCTCGCCGGTGACTCAACGCCGGCAGGATTAGCCCTGTTGACCGGTGGGTTTGACCACTGACGTGGACTGGGTGGGCCCATTTGACTCCCCTGAGTCAATGACAAGTGGGCCCCCTCTGCTAATTAATCAGATTAGTTTCTGACTAAAATTAGTTAGTTTAATTAACTATTGACATGCGGCGGGACCCACCAGTCAGGTTTGACCTGGACGTCCCCGTTGACCTCTGACGTCACCTGACGCAATGCTGACGCAGTAATGCATTTACTGGAATTATTTTTATTCAGGAAATTCCAGAAAATGTTTAAAACTTCTAAAAATCATAGAAATTCAACCATAACTCCAAATGAAATAATTTATATATGAAAAATTATCAGAAAAATTCAATCTATCCATCTGTAATGGTTTCATGCATGACAAAACAAGTTTACCTTGCTGTTTAAGCAGAATAAGGAAATGCACTATTAAGGCCATGTTTAATGAGCTAATATTTGAATCTTTGATTCAAATGAGTTCATTCCTTTCTATTTAGCTTGCATTAGGCCAAGACACATTCATATTGCCATGTCATAGCATGCATCATATTGTTGCATATCGTCATGTGTTGATTGTGTTCCGATGTGTTCTTCGTGGTAGGTTCTGCCTCCGAGGATATTCACGAGTATCCAACCGAAGGGCAGTATCCCACTACCACTCCATCAGGCAAGCAACCATTGATCATTCTGATACAAACCCATGTTCTCGCTTATGCTCTTGTTACTGCATTAAGACAACGCGATTCAAACTGCTGTGTGCTACGGTAGTTGAACCCTTATCCTCTGCATGACCTGTCATTGCCACAGTAACTAGATGAAACCCACTAGCATGTGTAGGAGTTGATTGAGCCATGTATGTGATTCCTACCTTGCTATGCCTGCTATGCTTAGAGTTGTGTCAGGTCTGGTTCATCTGGGTGATGGGCTAGAGTGAAATGCTTATGTCGGTAATGTGAGGGATGTGTTGAACATGTTTTGGTAAAGGTATCGATGAGAGGCCATGTAGGAGTACATGGTGGGTTGTTTCATTGAGGCCGTCCCTAAGAACTGAGATCTGTATGTGTGATTTAAGATTCAGCTACTACCATGCATTGGGATCCTTAATTGACCCTCTCGGCTTCTTAATCACCCTAGTACTCTGTCCAGGAGTTGCAAATAGTTTCTGGTGTTTGTAGGTTATGTGTTGGCGGCCGTGCGTAGCGCTGACCCTAGGGGTGGGCTATGTTGCGGTAGATACACCGTGGCACGGGTATGCCGAGCGCCCGTTTGGCGTCTCGGGACCCTGTTCACATCGTTCGGGGCCGTATGTGGAAACCTCGGCCGGACTCCCTGCGGATGGAACCTGGATAGGCAATAAACTTGGAATAGAGACTTAAGTGTTTAGGTAGGCCGTGGCCGACACCCTCGCTGGGCTTCCGCTTGAAGGTTGCCGAGTACATGTCGTGTAAACGGCGGTAAGTGGTGAAAGCATGTATGACGAAGTACACCCCTGCAGGGTATAAAACTATTCGAATAGCCGCGTCCACGGTAAAGGACTACTTGGTTGCCTATACAGTTCATAGACAAGTTAATGGATACTACTAAAAGACTCAAGATAAGCGTGAGTACCGAGGATGGCCCTCTCGTAGGATGACGAGGGAGGATCCCCGATGGAGTATTGTGTTGGTGAGTAGTGGACTCATGTGCGAAAACTATTTTACTGGTGAAGTTCCGTAGGATAGCTTAGCCAAGAGTCAAAGCTGGCTTGCTGCATTAACCCACCACCTTCTTGAGAACAAGCATGTATAGTAGGTTCTGATGTAAGACTTGCTGAGTACCTTTGTACTCATGTTTTCTTAATTACCGTTTTCAGACGACAACACCGCCCCCTCCGATGGGTTCTACGTAGACCTTGACGTTGACGAGTGACTAGCCACCCAGGTGGTGATCCTGGCCATGGAGGGCCCTATATAGATAGACAGGCTTCGAGAAGCCTTCTTTCTTTCTAGAGTCTGTACTCAGACTAGTTGCTTCCGCATGTGCTTGTATGATTGTATGACTTGAGTGTCGGGTCATGTGACCCCTATTTGTATGACATGTTATGTATGGCTCTCTGGAGCCTTTAAATAAAGTACTTGAGTTGTAGAGTTTTGTTGTGATGCCATGTTGTATGTACTCATATCGGGCATATTGTGTGTATGACCGAAATGCTTGGTATGAGTGGGATCCAACAATCTAGTTGTTTATCCTTAACAGCCTTTCTTATGGGGAAATGTAGTCTAGTGTTCCTCGAGCCATAGTAGTTCGCTACAGCCCGGTTCACCGGAGTCCTACTAGCCCAGCACTACTGTTTAGGACACTTGACTGGCCGGCATGTGTTTCACTTTGTTCCTATGTCTGTCCCTTCGGGGAAATGTCACGCGGTGACTTCCGGAGTCCTGTTAGCCCATTGCTACAGCCCGGAATCACTCGTTGATGACCGACATGCTCGATGTGATTCATGTATGCCTGTCTCCATAGGTCTGTGCCGCTTTGGGTTCACGACTAGCCATGTCGGCCCGGGTTCTCTGTCATATGGATGCTAGCGACACTATCATATAGGTGAGCCAAAAGGCGCAAACGGTCCCGGGCCATGGTAAGGCGACACCCATGGGATACCATGCGTGAGGCCGCAAAGTGATATGAGGTGTTACCGGCTAGATCGATGTGACTCGGAATCGAGGTCCTGACACATAATTTTGGCTCTATTAAATAGGTGTGTCCAGCAAGGATTGATAAATTAAAACACAAAGTAAAACAAGAAAATACTCATATATACAAGACGCTCCAGCCAGAACACATATCATGTGATCGAATAAAATATTAGTTTCAGTAAAATCCGATGAACGTTGGAAGAAAGCAGGGATGCACTCGGGGCATCCAAGCTTAGTTGTTGCTCATTTTTGGATAAAGCTTGGGATGCCGCAAGATAGTCTCTTCCATCCTTACTTCATCCATCGTAATATACCCAAAACTTGAAATCTTCAATCACACAAAACCAACACAACCTTCGTGAGATCCGTTAGTATAAGAATAATAATCATACATAGTAGTATTGTATCAAACCAATTCATATTTTTTTTGTATTATCATCTACTATTAATTCCAACTTTTCTATGGCAAAGACTCATCAAGAAAACCATAGGCCATCAAAATAAGCACAAAACACAAAGGTAGAATCTGTCAAAACAGAAGTTTTAAGCAATCTGACTATTTGAATACTTCTATAACCAAAATTATGAAAAATTAGACGACCAAGAAATTGTATTGATCTACTGCAAGTGTAGTGGGTAGATCGCTCTTTGTAAACATGAAAAGAAATTCGTGAGCAAAAGTTTCTGTTTTTCCACAATCTATCCCCAAAAAGACCAAGGTTGGCACAAAACACTATTGACATAAAGCACCATAACTCTAATTGTGTTAGACACAAATGGAACAAAAAGCAATAAAAAATTTAATCAGGGTTGCCTGTTGGGGAACGTAGCAGAAATTCAAAATTTTCCTACGTGTCACCAAGATCTATCTATGGAGAGACCAGCAACGAGTAGAAAGAGAGTGCATCTACATACCCTTGTAGATCACTAAGCGGAAGCGTTCAAGTGAACGGGGATGATGGAGTCGTACTCATCGTGATTCAAATCACCGATGATCAAGTGCCGAACGCACGGCACCTCCGCGTTCAACACACGTACAGCCCGGTGACGTCTCCCAAGCCTTGATCCAGCAAGGAGAGAGGGAGAGGTTGAAGAAGACTCCATCCAGCAGCAGCACAATGGCGTGGTGGTGGTGGAGGAGCGTGGCAATCCTGCAGGGCTTCGCCAAGCACCGCGGGAGAGGAGGAGTACTTGTGAGAGGGGGAGGGCTGCGCCAGAACTTCGTGTATAGCTCCCATGCGTCTCCCCACTATATATAGGGGTGGAGGGGCTGGTTTCTTGCCCTCCAAGTCCATTGGGGCGTTGGCCAAGGTGGGAGGAAAGAAATCCCATCATTTCCTTCCTCACCGATTGTTATCCCCCCTTTTTAGGGATCTTGATCTTATCCCTTCGGGATATGATCTTATTCCTTCTAAGGGGGATCTTGTTGCGCCTTGACCAGGGGTGTGGGGCCTTGCCCCCACTACCCACGTTCATGTGGGTCCCCCCATACAGGTGGGCCCCACTCCGGAACCTTCTAGAACCTTCCCGGTACAATACTGAAAAATCCCGAACATTTTCCGGTGGCCAAAATAGGACTTCCCATATATAAATCTTTACCTCCGGACCATTCCGGAACTCCTCGTGACGTCGGGATCTCATCCGGGACTCCAAACAACATTCGGTAACCACATACAAACTTCCTTTATAACCCTAGCGTCATCGAACCTTAAGTGTGTAGACCCTACGGGTTCGGGAGACATGCAGACATGACCGAGACGTTCTCCGGTCAATAACCAACAGCGGGATCTGGATACCCATGATGGCTCCCACATGTTCCACGATGATCTCATCGGATGAACCACGATGTCAAGGACTTAATCAATCCCGTATTCAATTCCCTTTGTCTATCGGTATGTTACTTGCCCGAGATTCGATCGTCGGTATCCAATACCTTGTTCAATCTCGTTACCGGCAAGTCACTTTACTCATTCCGTAACACATCATCCCGTGATCAACTCCTTGGTCACATTGCGCATATGATGATGTCCTACCGAGTGGGCCCAGAGATACCTCTCCGTTTACACGGAGTGACAAATCCCAGTCTCGATCCGCATAAAACAATAGATACTTTCGGAGATACCTGTAGTGCACCTTTATAGTCACCCAGTTACGTTGTGACGTTTGATACACCCAAAGCACTCCTACGGTATCCAGGAGTTACACGCTCTCATGGTCAAAGGAAGAGATACTTGACATTGGCAAAGCTCTAGCAAACGAACTACACGATCTTTGTGCTAGGCTTAGGATTGGGTCTTGTCCATCACATCATTCTCCTAATGATGTGATCCCGTTATCAACGACATCCAATGTCCATAGCCAGGAAACCATGACTATCTGTTGATCACAACGAGCTAGTCAACTAGAGGCTCACTAGGGACATATTGTGGTCTATGTATTCACACGTGTATTACGATTTCCGGATAATACAGTTATAGCATGAATAAAAGACAATTATCATGAACAAGGAAATATAATAATAACACTTTTATTATTGCCTCTAGGGCATATTTCCAACAGTCTCCCACTTGCACTAGAGTCAATAATCTAGTTCACATCGCCATGTGATTAACACTCACAGGTCACATCGCCATGTGACTAATACCCAAGAGTTTTAGGTTTGATCATGTTGCTTGTGAGAGAGGTTTTAGTCAACGGGTCCGAACCTTTCAGATCCGTGTGTGCTTTACAAATCTCTTTGTCATCTCCTAGATGTAGCTACCACGCTATATTTGGAGCTATTCCAAATAACTGTTCTACTTGGAGCTATTCTAAATTGTTGCCCCATAATACGTATCCGGTATCTCTTCTTAGAGCTATCCGGATAGGTGTTAAGCTTGCATCGACGTAACCTTTACGACGAACTCTTTTACCACCTCCATAATCGAGAAAATTCCTTAGTCCACTAGTTACCAAGGATAACTTTGACCGCTGTCTGTGATCCATTCATGGATCACTCTTGTACCCCTTGACTGACTCATGGCAAGGCACACTTCAGGTGCGGTACTCAGCATGGCATACTGTAGAGCCTATGTCTTAAGCATAGGGGACGACCTTCGTCCTTTCTCTCTATTCTGCCGAGGTCGAGCTTTAAGTCTTAACTTCGTACCTTACAACTCAGGCAAGAACTCCTTCTTTGACTGGTCCATCTTGAACACCTTCAAGATCATGTCAAGGTATGTGCTCATTTGAAAGTATTATTAAGCATTTTGATCTATCCTTATAGATCTTGATGCTCAATGTTCAAGTAGCTTAATCCAGGCTTTCCATTGAAAAACACTTTCAAAATAACCCTATATGCTTTCCAGAAATTCTACGTCATTTCTGATCAACAATATGTCAACAACATATACTCATCAGAAATTCTATAGTGCTCCCACTCACTTCTTTCGAAATACAAGTTTCTCATAAACTTTGTACAAACCCAAAATCTTTGATCATCTCATCAAAGCGTACATTCCAACTCCGAGATGCTTACTCCAGTCCTTAGAAGGATCGCTGGAGCTAGCATACCTTTTAGCATCCTTAGGATCGACAAAACTTTTCTGATTGTATTGCATACAACCTTTCCTTACGAAAACTGGTAAGGAAACTTGTCTTGACATCCATCTGCCAGATTTCATAAATGCAGCTAATGCTAACATGATTCCGACGAACTTTAAGCATCGCTACGAGTGAGAAAATCTCATCGTAGTGAACTCCTTGAACTTGTCGGAAAACACTTCGCCACAAGTCGAGCTTCATAGATGGTGACATTACCATCCACGTCCGTCTTCTTCTTAAAAGATCCATTTATCTCAATGGATTGCCGATCATCGGGCAAGTCCATCAAAGTCCATGCTTTGTTCTGATATATGGATACTATCTCGGATTTCATGGCTTCTAACCATTTGTCGGAATTCGGGCCCACCATCGCTTCTCCATAGCTCGTAGGTTCATTGTTGTCTAGCAACATGACCTTCAAGACAGGATTACGTACCACTCTGAAGTAGTACGCATCCTTGTCATCCCACGAGGTTTGGTAGTGACTTGATCCGAAGTTTCATGATCAATATCATAAGCTTCCACTTCAATTGGTGTAGGTGCCACAGGAACAACTTCCTGTGCCCTGCCACACACTAGTTGAAGAGACGGTTCAATAACCTCATCAAGTCTCCACCATCCTCCCACTCAATTCTTTCGAGAGAAACTTTTCCTCGAGAAAGTACCTGATTCTAGAAACAATCCCTTATTGCTTTCGGATCTGAGACAGGAGGTATACCCAACTGTTTTGGGTGTCCTATGAAGATGCATTTTATCCGCTTTGGGTTCGAGCTTATCAATCCTGAAACTTTTTCACATAAGCATTGCAGCCCCAAACCTTTAAGAAACGACAACTTAGGTTTCTCTAAACCATAATTCATACGGTGTCATCTCAACGGAATTACGTGGTGCCCTATTTAAAGTGAATGTGGTTGTCTCTAATGCCTAACCCATGGACAATAATGGTAATTCGATAAGAGACATCATGGTACGCACCATATCCAATAGGGTGCAACTATGATGTTCGGACACACCATCACACTATGGTGTTCCAGGCGGTATTAATTGCGAAACAATTTCCACAATGTCTTAATTGTGTGCCAAAACTCGTAACTCAGATATTCATCTCTATGATCATATCATAGACATTTTATCCTCTTGTCACAATGATCTTCTACTTCACTCTGAAATTACTTGAACCATTCAATAATTCAGACTTGTGTTTCATCAAGTAAATATTCTCAACATCTACTCGAATCATCTGTGAAGTAAGATCATAACGATATTCACTGCATGCCTCAGCACTCAATGGATTGGACACATCAAAATGTGTTACTTCCAACAAGTTGCTATCTTGTTCCATCTTACTGAAAACGAGGCTTTTCAGTCATCTTGCCCATGTGGTATGATTTGCATATCTCAAGTGATTCAAAATCAAGTGAGTCCAAACGCTCCATTTGCATGGAGTTTCTTCATGCATATACACCAATAGACATGGTTCGCATGTCTCAAACTTTTCAAAAATGAATGAGTCCAAAGATCCATCAACATGGAGCTTCTTCATGCGTTTTATACCATTATGACTTACATGGCAGTGCCACAAGTAAGTGGTACTATCATTACTATCTTATATCTTTTGGCATGAAAATGTGTATCACTACGATCGTGATTTAATAAACCATTCAGGTTTAATACTAATCTTGATGGTAGAGGGAGCGTGCGATGTTTGATCACATCAAACTTGGAAACACTTCCAACATATATCGTCAGCTCACCTTTAGCTAGTCTTCGTTTATTCCGTAGCTTTTATTTCGAGTTACTAACACTTAGCAACCGAACCAGTATCTAATACCCTGGTGCTACTAGGAGTACTAGTAAAGTACACATTAACATAATGTATATCCAATATACTTCTATCGACCTTGCCAGCCTTCTTATCTACCAAGTATCTAGGGTAATTCTGCTCCAGCGGCTATTCCCCTTATCACAGAAGCACTTAGTCTCGGGTTTGGGTTCAATCTCGGGTTTCTTCACTGGTGCAGCAGCTGATTTGCCGTTTCATGAAGTATCCCTTCTTGCACTTGCCCTTCTTGAAACTAGTGGTTTCACCAACCATCAACAATTGATGCTCCTTCTTGATTTCTACTTTCGCGGTGTCAAACATTGCGAATACCTCAAGGATCATCATATCTATCCCTGATATGTTATAGTTCATCACGAAGCTCTAGCAGCTTGGTGGCAATGACTTTGGGGAAACATCACTATCTCATCTGGAAGATTAACTCCCACTTGATTCAAGTGATTGTTGCACTCAGACAATCTGAGCACAAGCTCAACAATTGAGCTTTTCTCCCTTAGTTTGCAGGCTAAGAAAATCGTCGGAGGTCTCATACCTCTTGACGTGGGCACGAGCCTGAAATCCCAATTTCAGCCCTCGAAACATCTCATATGTTCTGCGACGTTTCGAAAATGTCTTTGGTGCCTCTACTTAAACCATTTAACTGAACTATCACGTAGTTATCAAAACGTGTATGTTCGATGTTCGAAACATCCACAAACGACGTTTGGGGTTCAGCACACTGAGCAGTGCATTAAGGACATAAGCGTTCTACTGTCCGCATAATCGCTACTGTCAACTTTCAACTATATTTTCTCTAGGAACATATCTAAACAGTGGAACTAAAGCGCGAGCTTACGACATAATTTGCAAAAAGGTCTTTTGACTATGTTCAAGATAATTAAGTTCATCTTATGAACTCCCACTCAGATAGACATCCCTCTAGTCATCTAAGTGATTACATGATCCGAGTCAACTAGGCCGTGTCCGATCATCACGTGAGACGGACTAGTCATCATCGGTGAACATCTTCATGTTGATCGTATCTACTATACGACTCATGCTCGACCTTTCGGTCTCCGTGTTACGAGGCCATGTCTGCACATGCTAGGCTCGTCAAGTTAAACCTAAGTGTTTTCGCTGTGTAAAACTGTCTTACACCCGTTGTATGTGAACGTAAGAATCCATCACACCCGATCATCACGTGGTGCTTAGAAGCGACGAACTGTAGCAACGGTGCACAGTTAGGGGAGAACACTTCTTGAAATTTTGTAAGGGATCATCTTATTTACTACCGTCGTCCTAAGTAAACAAGATGCATAAACATGATAAACATCACATGCAATCAAATAGTGACATGATATGGCCAATATCATTTTTGCTCCTTTTGATCTTCATCTTCGGGGCTCCATGATCATCATCGTCACCGGCATGACACCATGATCTCCATCATCATGATCTCCATCATCGTGTCTTCATGAAGTTGTCACGCCAACGACTACTTCTACTTCTATGGCTAACGCGTTTAGAAATAAAGTAAAGTAATTTACATGGCGTTGTTAAATGACACGCAGGTCATACAATAAATAAAGACAACTCCTATGGCTCCTGCCGGTTGTCATACTCATCGACATGCAAGTCATGAATCCTATTACAAGAACATGATCAATCTCATACATCACATATCATTCATCACATTCTTCTTGGCCATATCACATCACAAAGCATACCCTGCAAAAACAAGTTAGACGTCCTCTAATTGTTGTTTGCATGTTTTACGTGGCTGCTATGGGTTTCTAGCAAGAACGTTTCTTACCTATGCAAAACCACAACGTGATATGCCAATTGCTATTTACCCTTCATAAGGACCCTTTTCATCGAATCCGTTCCGACTAAAGTGGGAGAGACTGGAACCCGCTAGCCACCTTATGCACCAAGTGCATGTCAATCGGTGGAACCTGTCTCACGTAAGAGTACGTGTAAGGTCGGTCCGGGCCGCTTCATCCCATAATACCGTCGAAACAAGATTGGACTAGTAACGGTAAGCATATTGTACAACATCAACGCCCACAACTACTTTGTGTTCTACTCGTGCAAAGAATCTACGCAATAGACCTAGCTCATGATGCCACTGTTGGGGAACGTAGCAGAAATTCAAAATTTTCCTACGTGTCACCAAGATCTATCTATGGAGAGACCAGCAACGAGTAGAAAGAGAGTGCATCTACATACCCTTGTAGATCACTAAGCGGAAGCGTTCAAGTGAACGGGGATGATGGAGTCGTACTCGTCGTGATTCAAATCACCGATGATCAAGTGCCGAACGCACGGCACCTCTGCGTTCAACACACGTACAGCCCGGTGACGTCTCCCAAGCCTTGATCCAGCAAGGAGAGAGGGAGAGGTTGAAGAAGACTCCATCCAGCAGCAGCACAATGCCGTGGTGGTGGTGGAGGAGCGTGGCAATCCTGCAGGGCTTCGCCAAGCACCGCGGGAGAGGAGGAGTACTTGTGAGAGGGGGAGGGCTGCGCCAGAACTTCGTGTATAGCTCCCATGCGTCTCCCCACTATATATAGGGGTGGAGGGGCTGGTTTCTTGCCCTCCAAGTCCATTGGGGCGTTGGCCAAGGTGGGAGGAAAGAAATCCCATCATTTCCTTCCTCACCGATTGTTATCCCCCCTTTTTAGGGATCTTGATCTTATCCCTTCGGGATATGATCTTATTCCTTCTAAGGGGGGATCTTGTTGCGCCTTGACCAGGGGTGTGGGGCCTTGCCCCCACTACCCACGTTCATGTGGGTCCCCCCATGCAGGTGGGCCCCACTCCGGAACCTTCTAGAACCTTCCCGGTACAATACCGAAAAATCCCGAACATTTTCCGGTGGCCAAAATAGGACTTCCCATATATAAATCTTTACCTCCGGACCATTCCGGAACTCCTCGTGACGTCCGGGATCTCATCCGGGACTCCGAACAACATTCGGTAACCACATACAAACTTCCTTTATAACCCTAGCGTCATCAAACCTTAAGTGTGTAGACCCTACGGGTTCGGGAGACATGCAGACATGACCGAGACGTTCTCCGGTCAATAACCAACAGCGGGATCTGGATACCCATGATGGCTCCCACATGTTCCACGATGATCTCATCGGATGAACCACGATGTCAAGGACTTAATCAATCCCGTATTCAATTCCCTTTGTCTATCGGTATGTTACTTGCCCGAGATTCGATCATCGGTATCCAATACCTTGTTCAATCTCGTTACCGGCAAGTCACTTTACTCGTTCCGTAACACATCATCCCGTGATCAACTCCTTGGTCACATTGCGCATATGATGATGTCCTACCGAGTGGGCCCAGAGATACCTCTCCGTTTACACGGAGTGACAAATCCCAGTCTCGATCCGCATAAAACAGTAGATACTTTCGGAGATACCTGTAGTGCACCTTTATAGTCACCCAGTTACGTTGTGACGTTTGATACACCCAAAGCACTCCTACGGTATCCAGGAGTTACACGCTCTCATGGTCAAAGGAAGAGATACTTGACATTGGCAAAGCTCTAGCAAACGAACTACACGATCTTTGTGCTAGGCTTAGGATTGGGTCTTGTCCATCACATCATTCTCCTAATGATGTGATCCCGTTATCAACGACATCCAATGTACATAGCCAGGAAACCATGACTATCTGTTGATCACAACGAGCTAGTCAACTAGAGGCTCACTAGGGACATATTGTGGTCTATGTATTCACACGTGTATTACGATTTCCGGATAATACAGTTATATCATGAATAAAAGACAATTATCATGAACAAGGAAATATAATAATAACACTTTTATTATTGCCTCTAGGGCATATTTCCAACATTGCCTCCCAACAAGCAGTATAGTTTTATGCCCTTAGCTAGGCATAAAGCAAGGATCTAAGTTTTGTCATCTTTGGTTCGAGATCCATAAGATGCACTCATGATTGATTTATAAGGTGGCTTAATTATAGTTCTAAGAAAGTGTTCCATACCCTTCCTCAAAGGAAATTGTAACTTAATATTGCCTTCTTTCATATCAATCACGACACCAATAATGCGTAAAAATGGTCTACCAAGAATAATTGGACAAGACAGATTGCAATCAATATCAAGAACAATAAAATCTATAGGCACATAATTCCTATTTGCAAGAATAAGAACATCATTAATTCTTCCCATAGGCTTTTTAATAGTAGAGTCCACCAAGTGCAAATTCAAAGAACATTCTTCAAGATTAGTAAGACCAAGCACATCACATAAAGATTTCGGAATTGTAGAAACACCAGCACCCAAGTCACACAAAGCTAAACACTCATAATTTTTAATATTGACTTTGATAGGAGGTTCCCATTCATAATACAATTTTCTAGGAATTGAAACTTCTAATTCCAATTTTTCTTCAAGAGATTTCATCATAGCATCAACAATATGTTTAGTAAAAGCTTTATTTTGTTCATAAGCATGGGCTGAATTTATCATGGACGACAGCAAAGAAACACAATCAATCAAAGAGCAACTATCATAATTAAAGACTTTGTAATCCGAAAGAGTGGGCACATCAGTAGCTAAAGTTTTGACCTCTGCAAACCCACTTTCATTAATTTTTTCAACAAGATTTTCACCCTCTGAAATATTGGGACGCCTTCTACCTAAAGTTGACTCTTCTCCAGCCACTTTTTCAATAATATTAACTCTACTAAACGAGGAATCAATAGAAGAAACACCAATCATTTTAAGATCTTCATCACTTTTGCGAAAGAAATCACTAGAAAATGCTTTTTCTAAAAATTCTCTTTTAGCTCTAAGCATTGCGGTTCTTTTATTACTTTCATCCATAGAAACATAAAGAGCTTTAATTGATTCATATACTTTAGGCAAAAAAGTTTTCATCTTGAGATTTTCCACATTATGAGCAATTCTATCAACACTTCTAGACAAATCATCAATCTTACTCAACTTTTCTTCTATGGAAGTGTTGAATTTTTTTTGAGTATTGATAAATTCTTTAATATTATTCTCAAGATCAGAGGTGTTCCTATTATTATAAGATTGATTTCCATAGGAATTACCATAATTATTAGAGGAATTACTAGGAAAAGGCCTAGGATTAAAATTACCTCTATAAGCATTGTTGTTGAAATTATTTCGAGAGATAAAATTCACATCTATGGCATCACTATTTTGTTCAATCAAAGTGGACAAAGGCATATCATTAAGATCAATAGGAGCACTTCTACTAGCAACCAATTTCAGAAGAGCATCAACTTTTTCACTCAAAGAAGAAATTTCTTCAACCGAATTAATTTTTTTTACTAGTAGGAGCTCTTTCGGTATGCCATTGCGAATAATTTGCCATAATATTACCAAGCAATTTGATAGCTTCACCCAAAGTAATTTCCATAAAAGTACCACCTGCAGCAGAATCTAAAAGATTACGAGAAACAAAAATCAATCCCGCATAAAATTTTTGTATGATCATCCAAAGATTTAACCCATGAGTTGGGCAATTCCTTAGCATCATTTTCATCCTTTCCCAAGATTGTGCAACATGCTCATGTTCAAGTTGCTTGAAATTCATGATCTGGGTTCTAAGGGAAATAATTTTTGAGGGAGGAAAATACTTAGTGATAAAAGCATCTTTGCACTTATTCCAAGAATCGATACTATTGCGAGGCAAAGAAGAGAGCCAAATTTTTGCAGAATCACGCAAGGAAAACAGAAATAATTTCATCTTGACCACATCATTGTCCACATATTTTTTATTTTTCATATCGCATAATTCCACGAAGGTATTAAGATGGGACGCGACATCCTCATTAGGAGTACCAGAAAATTGGTCTTTCATAACAAGATTCAGCAAAGCAGTATTAATATCACAAGTCTCCGCACTAGTGGCGAGAGGAGCAAGCAGAGTGCCGATAAAATCATTGTTGTTGGTATTTGAGAAATCACATAACTTGGTGTTCTCTTGAGTCATGATGACTACACAACAAGATTGCACTAAAAAACAGACCCAACAATAATACAATGAACGAGAAAGAGAGGCGAATAAAACGGCAAATTTTTGTGAAGTGGGGGAGAGGAAAACGAGAGGAAAATGGCAAATAATGTAAATTGCAAGGAGATGAGATTTGTGATTAGGAACCTGGTATATATTGAAGATCCTCCCCGGCAAGGGCGCCAGAGATTCCTTTTGATGTCGCTTGAAGCTACGTCGGTATTTCCCCAAAGAGAAAGGGATGATGTAGCACAGCGGTGGTAGGTATTTCCCTCAGAAATGAAACCAAGGTTATCGAACCAGTAGGAGAATCAAGCAACACAACGTAAACAGCCCCTGCACACAGATAACAAATTGTCGAACCCGACGTGTTAAAGGGGTTGTCAATCCTTTTCGGGTAACGGTGCTAGAAATTGGTGCGTGACGGGAAAAAGGTTATAATAGATTGAATAAATAGATCACAAATAAAATAAAGTGCAGCAATATATTTTTGGATTAATAGATCTGAAAATAAAAGCAAATAAAAATAGATTGCAAAGGCAAATAATATGAGAAAGAAGACCCCGGGGCCGTAGGTTTCACTAGTGGCTTCTCTCGAGAAAAATAGCAAAGCGGTGGATGAACAAATTACTGTTGGGCAATTGATAGAACTTCAAATAATTATGACGATATCCAGGCAATGATCATTATATAGGCATCACATCCAAGATTAGTAGACTGACTCCTGCCTGCATCTACTACTATTACTCCATACATCGACCGCTATCCAGCATGCATCTAGTGTATTAATGTAGCGACCCAACCTGAAATGGTCAAATCTCTGTGCTTCAGTGTCATCCCTGGATCGGTCATGCTGACACACACAGTACTCGAAGGATTTATAACAGAGTAGCAATCACACACTTATTACATCGAATATCTCCAAAGAGAACTTATTACAATAAATATGGCTTAAGGCCACCTAACACGATAACAGCGGAAGACTTGGAAGATAAAGTGAGTCCATCAACTCCAACGGCATAACTGAGTGCATGACAACAACCTATCGCACCTTTACTCGTCGTCTGAAAAGTCTGCAACATAATACGTTGCAGCCCAAAAACGGGCCAGCACATGGAATATGCTGGCAATGTAACACAATAGAGAAATGAATAGACAAATGCTATCACTACATGCATATATGGCTGGTGGAGGCTCTATGGTTATATGGTTTTTGTGAAAAGCCAATTTTTCCCTACAACAAAGGAATACATTTTATTTAACTATCATGATAGTTGAAACATTGAGAATGGTACCCCCATCTCAATCCCAAATAAAAGTAATTATCATCCCAACAAATTAAATTAGAGTGATGAGATTCAGTAGGATAATCCAAGTACTAGATACTCAAGATGTCCATAACCGGGGACACGGCTAACCATGATTAGTTTGTACACTCTGCAGAGGTTTGTGCACTTTTCCCCACATGACTCGATCTCCTCCGTTGTATTTCTCGCACTGCAGGGTGTTTGAGAAACGGATGACCAAGACACAGTCTTTCAGAAGCATTAACTCTTTACTCCGGGTGGACAGTTACACCTACTTTCCCTCTACATCTGCTAGCCCACCACTGAAAGAGGTCACACAACATACTCAACTATGCCAGATCCCATAATGGGTTGTGGCTGCACATGGAAGTTTCTAGCATGAAAATCTTTTGACCCCTTTGAGCCTGGGTGGCGGACCATAGGAGGATCACACGGTATATCCCCGAGGTCTCCTAGGACAACACTGGTATATCCCCAGGTGCCCAAACAAGCAATCCACCCAGATGTGTATTAAAGTTGCCACCTTAAGTTGAACCATTAATTAACAATCTCACATCTGTCATGGATACACTCAAACCCAATCCACGTCTACGAGCATAGCATAGCAATATAAGCATAACGTAGAAGTAACTCCCAGGGGTTTGATAATAAAATAGGTAATAGATTCTACCTCATCATCTACTTCCCAAACCCACATGTTAAGAGATCCTACTCATGCAATGTGTGAGGGTTGAAACTAATGCATAAAAATGGGTGATAAAGGGGTATGATCAAAGTGTTACTTGCCTTGCTGATGATCCGCAAAACCTAGAGACTCATAGTAGCACGCTTCGCACTCCGGGTGTTCTATCGCAAACAAATAATAGCATACATAAGCAATCAAGCAAAGATGCATGGGTAAATCTCAAATAAGAAGATCTAACCAGAAAGTTCAACTTAAGAACTCCGGTTTGCAAAATGAATCAAATCAAACGGAGCAACGAAACACAAAGTGCGAAAGAAACAAGTTCTAATTACTAATCTGGACTAAAGTTAAATTTTACAGTATCAAAATCTTGTTCAAGTTGGTTAACCGAAAAGAGGGTTCGAGAAGAAGATCCAGGCGCTTGAATCGCCTGATTCCGATAAGCGAGCGAAAAGATAAACTAAAACGAAAATCGGGTCAGAAATTGCGATGGAAAATAATCGCGAACAACCCTGGAAAAAGAAAAACGGACGAACAGGCTAAGGAACGAACGTTCGCTGTCTGTGACTAACGGGTGAATGGTGTTCGTTAAAATGAACGAACGGACGAACGTCCACAAAATAAGTAAACAGACAGAAAAACCGATCTAATAAAATAAACCGGAAGAAGTAAAAAAACAGATCTAGATCTAGATCTAGGATTTACCGAAATAAATCGATGAAAAAAACGGCGGCGGTGGCTAACTCCGGCGAAGTCGACGGTAGCGGCTTGCGCGGCGGCACGGGAACCAAGGAGGCCCCGGCTAGGGTTTCGGGCGCTGGGCGGCGGCTGGGCTGGGGCTCGGGGTGGGCTGTGGGGCGGCGGCTGGCGCCTTATAAAGGAGGGAGGGCTGGGGAGTCCGAGCCGGATACGGCCCGTAGGTCGGTTACTTTTTTAAAAAAATTCCGACGTGCAGAGAAAAGAAAGGAAAGGAATACTAAACTGGCTCCAAAAATCCCGAAATAAATTTTCCACGTCCTCTAAAAATATGCTGGACAAGGTGAACATTTATTTGGGCCTAAAATGCAATTTTTAAAAATGCGTATTTTTGATAATTCAAATAAAATTGCAATAAAAACCAAATAAAATCATTTATTTGATTTTCATATTTTTCCTCCAATATTTCATTTATTTTGGAGAAGCCATATTATCTCCTCTCATGTATTTGTTTTTAAATATGAAATATTTTCGGAGAGAAAAATCTTATATTTACTAATTGGAAGCACTAATCAAGCCTCCACGTTAATCCTAGGAAAACATAATAATAGTCGTTAGATCTGAAAATTATAAATCTACAGCCATTGGATAAAGTGCCTCAAAGAGTCCTTACAATCTATCCCACGTTCAACTCCCTCAAAAAAATACTATCCCACGTTCAAGAAAAAAAATCTCTCTACCAATCTCTAAAAAAACTATACAAAAAATCTCTCAAAAACAAATCCATCGGCCCTCAACCTGGTCTCCTCCCTCAGGCCGCTCACGATTGTACCATAATTGTTTTGAGCCGTACGAAAACAATAAAGGACTCTGCAAAAATAAAGGACTCTGCACCCTGAAAAAAAAACAATCTACGATCCCTATTCTGTTATTCCTCATGCATAGCTCGCCTCGCTCCTATCCTCCGTTCCAACGATCGCTAGCGAACTGGCGGCGGTGAGTTCGATCGGGGGCAAATAACGTCTCCGGGATCTTCCTCCGATTTCTTCCCGCTATATCGTTGCCCTCTCCCACGTGTGTTGAATTTATCCAAGAAGAAGAACACAAGGTCTATTGATTGCCTTATCGGCCGCCTCGATTCGTTCTGGAACGCTAGACGGCTTATCATGATGAGGGATCGCCACCCAAGTGTCAATGTTAGATATTTTTATTATTTGTCCATGGGCGCTCTCTCTTATTCCTTCTGTTCTCCAACGACATCATGCCCGCCGATCAATATCATCCAACTATATTTGCTGGCCGCCATTGTAGAAGCAACGGAGATTATACTGACGCTGGAGGCACGGTACAGAATTGCCAATACCATTGATGATAGGGACAAAAACGGATCCATCAGACCATCAGTTATACTAATCCATGTCCCAAAGCCCCAGCGATCGGCTGTTTAGGCTCCAGGCTGTAAGCACCAATACCACTGGCGGCCCAATATTCTCCATCGACATGGCCATGGACACAACTTGAGCTGCTGTTCAGCCACACCACACGGGTTGCTTCTGTACGTCTAGATCAATAGGCCAGACAAATCAGAATTTCTATGCAAAGATGTTGAGGTATGCAATCATCTGATATGCATAATGATACTTAATTAGATGGTCATAACCAGTTTGTGCTACGATGATAGTGCGCCTAGAATCATTGTTCACGTGCAGTCTGTGCAACAAAAGGCATGTCGGAAATTGAAGATGTAAGCTACGTACATGCTAGAAGAGCTTGACTGCCTTTGTGGTTCTTATACCATTTTAAAACTACAACTCAAAGGCTGCTATCAGGCCAAGATCTTAATATTGTTATACAGGGAGGATGACATATATGCACAGCTATATCAAAAAATTGCAGGTGTTTTTTTTGCGACTGTCCAAGTCTGATTTTTTTGTCGAGATTTTCAGTATTGATGCACATTTATGTAGCAAAAAATAATAATATACGTCTCTGTGTGTGCGCGCGTGCATGTTAAAAACCATGTCATATAATGTTTTCAAATTTTTGCTTTGCTTTCTTATCTATTGTAATTTTGAGTGTTCCACTAAATTCATAGATGGTCGACTAAGGTTTAGGGTGCTCCACCTTCATGTTATCAACAAACTTGCCAATTTGCCAACTTCATCCGACTCATCCCCCACACACCCAAGAGGGAAAGCTGCCAGACAAGTTCCTCATTAGTATGTTGGGTAGATGCAAATAAGTATTTTGTTTTCAGTTTCACAGGCAGAATGAGTCTAAATTGGTGAATTAGTGCACCTGTGAAGTCATTATATTAATAGTTCATTGACTGAAGTATATGTAACTTGGTCAAGGAATTTTTAACTTATTTTCACTAGGATTGGTTCTGTGTCAAGTTCTCCACTATGAACATTCTGGCATGGACGCAACCAATCTATTTGTCACGGTAATAGTGTTCTTGACAAATTGAATTATATGTTCCTTGAAGATATTATATGTTGTGTCTTCAATGCTAATATGTCATAGGCGAATTTCTAAAAAATTTCCCTGTTTCAAATCCGTAAGATATTTAACATCCCATAAATGCTATCAATACTTCTATTTTCATGTATTTTACAAAATAACTAGCTCGTGCAGTGGCACGGGTTGCTGACTAGTTAATTAAAACCAAAATGATCCTTGTTTCAATATTTGATAGAATTCAAATATAAAAATCGTGACATCCCCAACTCTCTCCTTGGGTCCTTGAGTTGCTTAGAATTTTGAGGATCGCGAAAGGAATGCAATAAAAAATATGATATGCATGAATGACCTATGTATTACATTCCAAATTGAAAATTTGGGATGTTACAATATAGCTCATGGAGAAACGGAGTAATGCAATAAGAACGATGACACGATGTAGACAAGACCTATCTATGTAGAGATAGACCCCATCATTTTATCCTTAGTAGCAACGATACATACTTGTCGGTTCCCCTTCTGTCACTGGGATCAAGCACCGTAAGATCGAACCCACTATAAAGCACCTCTTCCCATTGCAAGATAAATAGATCAAGTTGGCCAAACAAAACCCAAATATCGGAGAAGAAATGCGAGGCTATAAGCAATCATGCATAAAAGATATCAAAGAAACTCAAATACTTTCATGGATATAAAAAGATAGATCTGATCATAAACTCGAAGTTCATCGAATCCCAACAAACACAACGCAAAAGAGTTACATCATATGGATATCCAAGTGACCATTGTATTGAGAATCAAGAGAGAGAGAGATGAAGCCATCTAGCTACTAACTACGGACCCGAAGGTCTACAAAGAACTACTCACGCATCACCGGAGAGGCACCAATGGAGGTGGTGAACCCCATCTGAGATGGTGTCTAGATTGGATCTGGTGGTTCTGGACTCTGCGGCGGCTGGATGAATATTTCATCGACTCTCCTAGGGTTCTGGAAATATTGGGGTATTTATAGAGAAAAGAGGCGGTCTGGGGGGGCACCCGAGGTGGGCACAACCCACCAGGGCGCGCTTGGGCCTCCTGGCGCGCCCTAGTGGGTTGTCCCCTCCTCGGGACTCCCCCCAGGTGCAACCAGGGCCCAACATGTTCCTTCTGGTCCATAAAAAATCTCTATAAAGTTTCGTGGCATTTGGACTCCGTTTAATATTGATTTTCTGTGATGTAAAAAACACGGAAAAAGAGGAACTGGCACTTGGCACTATTTCAATAGGTTAGTACCAAAAAATGATATAAAATGATTATAAAACATCCAAGATTGATAATATAACAACATGGAACAATCAAAAATTATAGATACGTTGGAGACATATCAGTGCCTCTTTGGTGTGACAATGAAAGTGCCATCAAGATTTCTCTCAACCCGGTGCAACACTTCAAAACGAAGCATATTGAGATTCGGTATCACTTCATCCGGGATCACATAAGGTGAGGGGAGATCGAGCTCAACTATGTCAATACTCACGATAACCTTGCAGATATTTTCATGAAGCCCTTGGATGAAGCAAAATTTCGCGAGTTAAGGCATGAGCTAAATATCATTGATTCGAGCAATGTGGCTTGAACCTTTGCACACCCCACCATACTCATCTTGATGTCTTGTTTAGGTGTAGGCATGGATATAGGGGGAGTGTTGTTCTCTCAATGAACTCTCCCTCCCCCCATTATGCATAAATTGATCAACTCTTTCACATTAGCCATTTTTGATGGTACTTGTGCTTTAAAGACGAGTTTTAGTCATGGGCCCAAGGATAATTCTTCGTGGTGCCATACCAATTGACTCAAACATAAGTGGCTCCAGCCACCGCCCTCTCTCTTTGAGAGGTTTTGATTCGTGTTTGGTCCTTGTTGTCTTTTGCCTTCTTTTGAGCCGTGTTTGTGTTTGAGTTGCCTCGTGTGTGTGCTCTTTTGCGTGTTCAGTTGCTTGAAGGTTGTATTGCAAAGGTCGTGTTTTTCTGTTTTTGTCAAAACATGCACTTTCTTGGGTTTACAGTACTACCATGGCAAGCCACGGAACTACCGCTGGAGATGGGTTGCCCTGTGCATGCACAACTGCATCCCACGCACGGTACTACTGCTTCCATCGCGGCAATAAATTTTTGCTGCCGCTGGAAGAGCGGTACTTCCGCCCAGGCGGTACTACTACGATGACCGGCGATACTACCGCGCCTTCGCGAGCGCGTGGGGGGTTAAGAGCGGGTTGGGGGAGTTCCAACTCCCCCATACCCATTCATCTCTTCTCCTCACCGCGTCTCTCTCTCTCTCTCTCTCTCCTGCCCAAGAACGGCGCCGGAGGACCTCGCCGGCTCTCCGTCTTCGGCCGCTCTCCTCGCATTCCGACTGTGGGATCGATCCCCACCTACCCTCTTGCCATGGAACTTGGTATCTCCCCTAGCCCCTCTCTCTTTGCCCTGTTGTTGTGTTTCTAGGTTTTGGGGAGATGCATGTGTAGTTCTTGTGATTTTTGACTAAATATTTGCAAGAGGAGATTGTTGGAGAGTGCTAGTCCAGTAGATATGCTATTTGGTGTGATACAACGGTGTAGTTTTGATCAACGGTAGTCCCGATCTACTTTTACAGATGTTTCTAGATCCGTTCTTGCCATTCTTGCGAGTTGATGTTCCATGCAGTACTACCACTCCTCCTGGAGCGGTACTACCGCCCGCTTGTGTGAGAACCGCCCCATGCGGTACTACCGCTCCGCTGGAGCGGTACTACCGCCCGACCCGCGGAAGTAAAATTTTACTTCTGCTCCAGGCGTGGTACTACCGTGCCAACCGGGCACAGTACTACCGTGTCTAGAGTGGATGTAAAATTTTACGTCCCACTACAAGAAATGTGTTAATCCATGACGGATTTCTGGTGATGTTCTCAGACACCGTCATGATTGATGACGGATTTGTTTGGTTCGTCATGAGATCCGTCACGGAATAATGAGATGAGAACAAACTAAACTACACTGGCGCCCTTACGATGTACCGTCACGGATACCGTCATGAATCGACCATCTGTACACCAAGCAGTCCGTCATGGATGGCTCATACTGATGTGTCACATGTGTTCTACCCACATATGTCCGCCTTAGTTTTTTTAAGTTGTTCAAACTGTCACATCCGGCCTTCTAGTGCTTTGTTTTAGGAAAACCTAATGCTGCTGCAGTGTGTCCCGACGTTGCTTTTTTAGGGGAAAAAGGACTACTACATTTTTAGGAAAAAAAAGAACTATTGCTGTTGTGTCGTCCCGACGTTGGGCTGCTCTAAGTTTTTTTTTTGTACAGAAAAACATGATGGGCCTTCTGATGCTTTTTTTAGGAAAACGGAATGCTGCTGTTGCGTGTGCCGTCCCGGCGTTGGGCCGTGTTAAGTATTTTTTCAAAGAGAAAATTTGTATGATTTCTTTAAAAAGTCTTTATCTTTAAATTAAAAAAAGGAGAAGCAGCTAAAGGCATCGAACTAGGGACCTCTCGCGCGCGCGCACACACACACCTAAATGCTTTTATATGTTCTTATAGATAATGACCCGCAAAAAAGTTCTTATAGATAAAATGGGCCAAGTTTTTCAGTTTTTAAAAAGGTGATTGAAACGGGGATTTGAACCACATAGCACTAAACTCTACGTTCCAACGAACCAAATTCTTATGTACAATGAGCCATGTTTTTTTAGTTTCTATAGTACATTTCACGCGTAGGCAACAATATGTTTTTTTCTTTTGCGAAAAAGCAACAATAGTTATGTAATGTACAACTTAACGTCAATGTATAGCAAACATTCGTGAAATCTCCTAAATTTTGGTGTCCCTCTAATGAATTAATAACATTGTTCCATGCCCATTTATAAGAATTGTCTATTGTATTTTGATATTATTATCATTTTTTTCTAATAGGTTGCAAATAGAAGTTTCGAGTTATCCCCAAGTATCTTCTGACATTTTTATCTGTTTCTAAGATATGAGCTAAAATAAAAAATAATTCCTTAAATATCTTTTTTGAAATGTTTAATCCTTATTTGACTTACATATACATGAAAATGGCAGTACCTCTGGTAACCACACATAAATGCATTTAAACCATAGAAAATATTAAATAATCTCTAAAATTATTGAAACTGCTACAGGACAAAAAATATATATATATATTATAGTACATGTGAAAATTCTATAGGAGTATGCCGCATGTTTTGATTAAAAAAAAGAACATCACATGAATAGAACACGAAGACCAGACATGAATTCTAAGCGGTTAGCACCTTCCCACTTGGCAACTTGTCAAGGTGTATCAAAAAATGTTATGTGTGCATACGAAAAATGTACAATGACTATTTGATAAAGTTCACATGTATTTTTAAAAAAGTAAAGTGAAAATGATAAAAAGACAAAAAAAAGTGAAATGAAAAAAATTCAAAAAGTTTCTTAAAATCATGTACATTCATTCACGACCACAAGCACACAATTATTGTGTATATGCATTTGTGTTTTTTAAGAGAAAAAATATTTTAAAAAATGAAAATGTATGTTAAAAAATTATTATGTGATATTAATATAAATTCTAGAAATGTGTTAAAATAGCTCAACTTCTATTAAAAATAAATATGTTTCTTCAAATGCCAGAGTGATTTTAAACTATAAGTTTTTAATACATGTTGAACATTTCTTAGAACACGTTGAACATTCGTTTGCAATATTTAAGTCAATACGTGTATTTCTAGGCATTTAACCGATATAATTCAATTTTGAATTGCGAGTGCATTAGGAAGTTGTAAAAATGGCTGAACTTTTTTACCTATGTTAATAAGTCTTTATTTAGGGGTGCCGATTTTTGGAGGCTGGGCTCCAGTGAGCATGGTATTTTGAAAATATGAAAAAGTGTGTTTAAAAGTTTCAAAAAAATATGAAAAAAACATGGAATCATATATGTATTCCGCAAGAATGTGTTCAATTTCGTCGAAAAATGTTGTGATTTGTAGGCTGTACAAAAAAACAAATTTCTGGCCCAATAACAAAAGTAAAAGGCCCATTTGAAAATGCACATTTGTCTTTTTTCTATACGCCGAATGTAAACGTATAATTATGTGAAATTTTGCATATATAGTACATGTGCATGTGTGCTCACAAAATAAATTTGGATTTTTTCATGATCCGAGATAATAAAATTTGTAAACAAGCTCACCGGAGCTCGGCCTCCATTGGCATTTTTCGTATATTTAGGCCTTATCCAAAAAGAGAGGAGGAATTCCAAACATCATGGTGCCAAGACTCGACCATGAACATGTAGCTTATCGGCATTTTTTGATTTACAAAATTTATACCATGTATGAAAAACATGAAACCTGATATGGTGTTATCATATATATGATCCCCACAGAGTGTGATGAAAATTTCAGAAGGTTTCACAGAAGTTATGACGTACACTACTTGGAACCAGAACATATGTAAGGAAGAATCGTGGGTTTGGGAGGGAACGTGTCAGGTTTCAAGGCGAAGTGTTGGTTGCTTTAGTGTTTCACATTGAACTTTTTTCTACGCTCAACATACACCATCACATGTTCCATGTCAACATTTCACACTTTTTGGAGTTTGTTTGCAATACTTAAGAAATTAAGTGTATTTACATGCATCACATGATCCATGTTAACATTTCACACTTTTTGGAGTTTAAATTTATTATTTTTGTTAATGAGTCTATGTTTAGGCTTTAACCAAGAAAAGAGGAGGAATTTCAAACATCAGGGTGCCAAGACTCGACCCCAAACATGTAGCTTATCATGTTGTAGTCTATAAAATTTAAACTAAGTTTGAAAACACACGAACCTGGCATGGTGTCACCATAAGAGTGTGGTAAAACTTTGAGAAGGTTTCACAAAATTTATGGCGTACACTACTTGGAAAGTGGAACATCTTCGAGGAAGAATCATGGTTTCAAGAGGAGAAATTTTGCCAAGCATATGCACCCATTATGTTATTTCATGATAAATTACATGATTTTGATCTCTTTAAGATATATTATCCTTCCCCCTATAGGTTGCAAATAGAAGTTTCAATTCTTCACAAAAACTTTTGAAACATTGTTCCATTTTGGGATATGACCTAAACATATACACTTAAATATCTACTTCAAAAGATTATATAACTTTTTTCACACAAATGTAGTTCGAAGTGGAATGATTTTCAATACACATGTGAAAGTTCATTAAACAATAGAAAAAATATATCATTTGGATTTTTTTGAAACTCCTAAAAACATATATTTAGCATATCTAATGTAAAAATGTATTGGGGTACATAAGATATTTTTTGCAAGTTACTACTTCACACGTATAGCTTATTTAGTTATTGGGGAAATATGAAACAAAAATGTAAAAGTTACTCGCTGTTGGGCTGAAAGCAGAAAAAGCCCATTATATCTCTCAGTCGAGGGGCGATCCAACTTGAGTGAAATCGTGCCCTCTGGTTGGTCGAACCAACATGCCCACGGATTGCCAATTTCAACCGTTCGATTTTCCAAGATCCGACGGATGGCGTGCAAACCCTATCCTATCTTCTTTCTCCCCTAATTCCGCACCCACCAACTCCTCTTCCGCCGAGAAATCAGCCGCCATTCCTCCTAGCCTCTTCTCCAAGTGCCTCCCATCTCGCTGGTCGCATCTCGGTGTTCCGAAATGGACCACCACCGTGTGCCAGACGACCGAGGGCCCAGCCGTCGATGCTTCTCGTCGACCCGTTGCGCCGGCCTCTAGGAGGAAGACTTCTATGGTGATCCCGACGTCATCTGCGCCGAGGCCGCTCTTGTCCTCTTCTCCTTCAAAATCAATTCATTACTATCTAGCCCCTGCTCTTCTTGATCTCCGCTGCCCATTCTCCAATTCATCCCCCTTTCCTTGCAGGTCTTGGAGCTCGGAGGCCGCAGTAAGGGAAGGAGCGCCACCACGAAGTGCAGACACCCCAACAACCGGCGGGGCGTCACGCTGGGCCACCGAGAGGCGTGGGGCTTCGTTGACCCTATGCCGAGGAGATGTGCTGACCCGTCGCGTAGATATTTGTAGTGGTGGCCCTAGCCATCGATGGCCAATCGTTGCAACGACCTCCTATCTCGACTGGCGGCGGTCAGTGTTGTGGACTACGGGGGTCGATGTCGTCGCCGGTCAGTGTTTTCCCCATCCTGCATGCTGGAGGTCAATGGCATAGGGGCGATGACATGCTCATCATCCCCTCCCACCGCTGCTTATCTGGCGTACACGGATGGCGTCGATGTGTGCTAAGATTGGAAAAGGGCGGCCATGGAGGGATGGATGTGCAGGATCTCCGGCGAGCGCTGGGTGACGACAAGGGGGTGGCAATGGTTGCATAGTGCTTTAGGGAGTAATTTGTAATTTTATTTTTTATGGTGCACATTTTGATTTTGGTGGCATTTGTCATTTATTTTTGTTGAGTGATATTGCCTGAGTTATTAAAAAAATAACTGATGGGACGAAAATGTTAATTTTTTTAGGGATGAAAATGTTAATTATGGATATTGATTTGGATATAATTTGTGGGCTGAAGACATCAGTCTGAGCTGAGATTATTGGGCCGATTATGAAATGTGCCATAACTAAAACTAGTGGCTTGTAACCCTCATTGGGCCAATATTCACATAGGCCGAAACCAAAATACTGGGCCAGAATCCTAAGTGGGCCGATAACCTTATGGACTGCCATCTCAGATCCATGTTGGCTCCCACGTCAGATGATGACATGGCATGCACGTTAACGATGTTAACGGCATGGCATCCATGACGGTGCATTTCTGTCATCGGTGGGGATCACATCCATGACAACTTTGGTAATCTGTCATGGAGTGCACCGTGGTGAAATTATGACGTGATATACATGACGGATTTCAAATTCATCGTGGACGTCCAACCTGACAGTTTTGTGCCCACCTATGACGGTTCATCTCCGTCATGGATTAACAGATTTCTTGTAGTGTCCGCATCCTGGCCCGGTACTACCGTTGGGTTAAAAACTACTCTATTTTGTCCTCACAATCTCATTTCTACATGTTTCGTTTGGTTTTGGCCTTGGTCTTTGCAATAATCCTTCTCATTTTTCACGTGTGTTTGTGTTGTGTGTCATAGGTGGTGGCTCCAGTTTCAATGTCCGGCACTCCAATCCCAGTCGTGACACAGGCTCAAAGCGCCTTCACAACCAAGAGGCTCCTCAGGGGTCCATTTCCCCACAACGCCATGTCGAGACCACAACTAGCAAGTTCAAGGCGCCAACTGTGACAGCCTGGTTTTTGCCCTCTTTTCTTTGCCTGATTTTAGTTGGTTTGAATTCCAAATTTGGAGTTTTGAATCTTTTCATATGGACTTAAACACTTGGGTACCCCTTGGCTTTTACCCAAGTGTCCCATTTCCCTCTCTAACCATCATCCCCACTCTGGTTCACCTCAAAATATTAATTGGAATATTTTTATTAAATGAAAAATATTCATTTCCCTCTCTTAAACCCTAGTCAGCTCAATGTGCTCCAAAGCAACCCCAATTTTTCTTGCCCACAAAAATCTGAGAAAATTCACAAATATTCTTCGAACCATCGGGCACCTTCCTGAGCAAAAATATTGCATAATTTTTTGGAATTTTGCTACAGAAAATATTTCCTGTTCTGGACAGAAATGGTGGTTTCTACAGCAACTACCATTTTACTTGCTCCATTGTGGCTGATTTTTCTTATGCATCATCACCTTAGTATATGATAGCTCCCAACTCCTAGCCGTTTGACCACAGTAAGATCTCAAAGTTACTGATCAGAAACTTACTAGGCGGTTGATATCCATCCTACCGCGTCTGGGTCCAAACCAAAGCATGGTAATCTTCAAAACTACTACGAACAACAAGCCAGACACGAAATTTGGACTTAGGTCGGCCTGAGGGCAGAGTTCACGCAGTGACCACGCGTGTACATGATGCCAACCTGCGTGCCGACACGCTCTGGGTCGCGCCCGAGCCTCTGTTGCTCGCGTGCTCGCTTCCCTGACTGCCTAGCCTTGCCAAACTTGGCCACAATCTTCGTCCAAGCTCTCTTAACTCCCTCCTAGCGCTCGCTGATGCCGGAGCTCGCCGCCGCGAGCACGGGCACGGTCCGGCCAATGTAACAGTGCGGTGCGCACTGTTCTCATCGTCACTCTAGTGCCCCTGTGCTCATCCCCATTCGCCCACAGTCCCTGCGTGATCCGCGTCTCCTTCTCCCCCTCTCAGTGATGCCGTTCGTCGCCGGGCGCCGTGTCCAGGTGTCCACCGGCGGAGCCTGAACCCCCCTCGATGCTCGGCTATAAATGGAGCCCTCCCCGGCCTCCTCGAGCACCATCCACGACTCCTACACACTCCACAACCTCATAGATAGCCGTAGCCCGACCGGGCAGGCCGCGGGCCACTGTCCCCGAGCTCGAGCTCGCCGGCGATCCCTTCTAGGGCCTCCGCCGCTCTCCAGTGGTGCTGTTCCGCCTGGTTGGAGCCCCTGGAGTCGCATCTGTTCGCCGTCGTCTTTGTCTCCGGCGACCTCCGCTCTCTGCCTCCACTAGAGAGGTTGATTCCGACGACGTCCGACCACCCCTAGCTACTCTACGTGTCACACCTCGATTTTCATGCCACAACACTTAAGCTAATAAATCATGATAAAGTGTGGTTTGACAAAAACTTTTGCATTATTTGGCTTTTATTTTTTGAGTTGGTTTTCTCTTTGTGTTTTTCAAGTGCTCTCTAAAGTCAACTACTCCACCTTACATACTTCATCTGCTTGCCCCAAGCTTCTGCCTAATGATCATGCCATGTGTATAGTGCAATATAGTATTTTCTTACAAAGATAATTTGGCCAAAAAGTATTTTCTAAAATTAGTTTTCCAAAACCCCCTGAATTGAGGTTTGCACTGCAAGTACTTGATTTGGGGTGTGAAAAATATTTCAAAGAGTATATTTGAAACCTATTAGATATAGGATTCCCATAAACCACAAAAATATAATTTTAGAAGTTATTTTCCTATTTTATTTAAAAGCTTTTTATTAAGGCCAGAAATGGTCTTTAAAAAAATTATTTATTGTTTCATAAATATTTGAAAAAAATCAGGGAAACTAAGTGGACATATATTTTCCATATATAAGAGTTTCAACACATGGTCATGTTCAAAATATTGGGCAAAATCCTCCAAAACCATTTCTGTCCATTTCAAGTATTTGAAATATTTCTACAAGAAATATTTTCCAATAAATCCAGGAAAATTCTAGAAAGTCACATATGCATAATATGATGACTGTCAGTGTCAAAACCGGCGGATCTCGGGTAGGGGGTCCCGAACTGTGCGTCTAAGGCGGATGGTAACAGGAGGCAGGGAACACGATGTTTTACCCAGGTTCGGGCCCTCTTGATGGAGGTAAAACCCAACGTCCTGCTTGATTAATATTGATGATATGGGTAGTACAAGAGTAGATCTACCACGAGATCAGAGAGGCTAAACCCTAGAAGCTAGCCTATGGTATGATTGTATGTTGTAGTTGTTGTGTCCTACGGACTAAAACCCTCCGGTTTATATAGACATCGGAGAGGGTTAGGGTTACACAAGGTCGGTTACAAAGGAGGAGATACACATATCTGTATTGCCTAGCTTGCCTTCCATGCCAAGTAGAGTCCCATCCGGACACGAGACGAAGTCTTCAATCTTGTATCTTCATAGTCTAACAGTCCGGCCAATGGAGATAGTCCGGCTGTCCGAAGACCCCTAATCCAGGACTCCCTTAGTAGCCCCTAAACCAGGCTTCAATGACGATGAGTCCGACGCGCAGTATTGTCTTCGGCATTGCAAGGCGGGTTCCTCCTCCGAATACATCACGGAAGAAATTGAATACAAGGATAGTGTCCGACCCTGCAAAATAAGTTCCACATACCACCATAGAGAGAATAATATTTTCACAAATCTAATTTGCTGACTTGTTTTGGCAGCACGACATTATGTCATGGCCCGATGATTATTCGAACCGTTTCCTTTAACTAGCCCTGCACATAACGCGAGGCAGTTTTTTGACATGTCTTGTCAAAGCAGAGATCGTGTCCCCTTATTACGGGATTCTCATCAATACGGGCGTGGGTAACCCAACCGCGCCATCGATTATGGAGCTTGGGGGATAAGCGAGTTTTACCAGGCTAGTGGGGACGCATAGTTTCGTCCGCCCATATAAAGGGATAAGGATTCACCTTTTCATCCACGCCTTCTTCCTCCTTTGCTCATCCATTTTCGCACACTCGAGCTCCAGCGCCCAAGTCCGCACTTCCCACCTCAACCTTCTCCAACCATGTCCGGAGCAGGAGGTAGGTGGATGGTCTCCTCCATCACGGAGGGACACATCAAGAAGCTGAGGAGAGCCGGATACCTGCTCGACGACATCGCGCACCGGCTCCCAGATGAGGGGCAGCTCATCCCCACCCCTAGGCCCCATGAGAGGGTAGTGTTCCTTACACATTTCCTTCGTGGACTGGGATTCCCTCTCAACCCATTCGTCCGGGGGCTCATGTTCTACTACGGCCTGGATTTCCACGATCTGGCCCCGAACTTCATCCTCAACATCTCGGCGTTTATCGTCGTGTGCGAGGCCTTCCTCCGCATCAAGCCCCACTTCGGCTTATGGCTGAAGACCTTCAATGTCAAGCCGAAGGTAGTGGGCGGCCGCCAAGCGGAATGCGGAGGTGCCATGGTGGGCAAGATGCCCAACGTCACATGGCTCGAGGGCTCCTTCATGGAGACCATAAAGGGGTGGCAATTGGGGTGGTTCTACATCACCGAGCCATGTGACCCTGCATGGGCAGTGGCCCCCGAGTTCCGATCTGGCATCCCCACACGGCTCACCTCCTGGAAAGAGAAGGGCCTGTCCTAGGGTAGTTCGGGAGAGCTGACCGGACTCCAAACATGTATTCAAAACATGGTGAACAAGAAGCTCAAACTCGTCAACGTAGTCCAGGTCATGCTCATCCGCCGGATCCTCCCGTGTCAACAACGGGCCTTCAACTTGTGGGAGTTCGACCGGGCGCAGCACCAAACTCTAAACAGGCTCTTCGATACAACACACGAGGATGCCTGGAAGGTGCTATTCAAGGGCGCCAAGGTTCCTCCTCCTACTACCGAGGATCGTGGATTCTGCGCGAAGCGCCAAGCCAGCGCGGTAAGCTGTTTACCTCTTACAAGATACTTGTTTTACATAGTTTGATTCTATGCGGTATCTAAGGTCCCGTTCCTTTGACAGGACTAGCAGGAAATGGCCGGACAGATCGACTGTCCGGCTCCTTTGCCCGAAGGCCCAGCAAACGCTCTCCTGACGGAGGTGCTGACTCCGGCTCCTTACAAGGTGCCAGAGAAGACCAAGAAGGCTAAGGGAACCTGAAAGAGTTCCCGATGCCAGGTGTTATCGGACTCATCGTCCGATGACTCTGTGGCACACTCCTCCCCCGAAAACGAGGAGGAAGAGGAAGATGCTCCCCCTCCAGGCGGGGGAGACAAGAAAAGGAAGGCCGTCCCAACTGGGGGGGCGAAGGGTCCAAGAAGGGAAGGACTCTCCTTCCGGACAGTTCCACCGCCACCGACGAAGGCGAAGACGAGTAGTTGCCCAAGGCCAAGCCCCTGGGGAGATCATAAGTATTCGGATACCAGAGTAACTCATAGTATTCCTTTGTCGCACTGCATTCCCTAACGCCGAACATGATTATGCAGGCCGCCACGAGCTAGTATTGATTCATCGGACGGCTCCCTGGGTTCGTCGGACATGGATAGCGATCCCGCCCCGACCGCCACCTCCCCTCATCCTGCGGACGATGCCAAGGTGCTGTCTCACGAGGCACCAGGTCGAGGGGAGACAGTCCTGGAGGCGCCTCAAGGCGGCCTCCCGGACTCTAAGAGCCAAGGGGACAAGGCCCCCGAGAGCTCCGAGTTCGGCCCTTAGCCGAACACGCGCCGAAACCTCCAGTGGTTCCGGGCTCGGGCAGGCGGCCTCCTTCTAAGAGGGGCAAGACGCCTATACCGGTGACCTCTGTCCATCCAGAGGTGCCGGACAATCTGCTAGGAGCGCTTCGCAGCGCTTCCATTGACGAGGAGCACCGTACTATCATGAGTGCGGTGATCCAGAAGGTTCAGTCCGCCAAGAGCGGATTGACTGAAGCCTGTGCCATCCTTCTAACAGGCTTGAGGTAAGTGTTTAAAATATAGTAAAAATGTTACCGCATAGACAGTAGCCCCTGATGCTCTGTTCGGTGTTCACAAAGAAAAGCCGAACAGAGGATCAAAAAATATCGCAGGAGTCTAATATGAGTATGTCAATATGCATATGCAGGCTTCGCTGTTGGCATCCGCCGCACTGACTGCGGAGGTCATCGTACTGAAGAAGGACCTTAAGGGGTCCCAGGACGAGCTCGGCCTTGTCAAGAGGCAGCTCGAGGAGAACAAAGGTAAGTAGTACCTAGTCTGCGGATATGTATAAAAAGAGTGCGATTGCAAAATGACAAGATCATCATGAATTTGCCAGGGGCCACGACCGAAGTGGCGACCCTAAAGCAAGCGCTGTCCGAGGCCGAAGATAAAGCGGCCAAGGAGCGCACCGAGCGAGAAAAGCAAGAGGCTCGGGTGGGCAAGGTGCAGCAAGAGCTACAGGCTCTCGTGACGAAGCACGAGGCGTTGGAGCTTGACTCGAAGACGCGAGAGTCTGAGCTTGCCACAACCCTCGAGAGCGCAAAAAGTGCCAAGGCAGAAGCCCAAAAGGCCCTCCAGGAGATCGACACAATGAAGAAGATAGCGGCGGGTAAGGCATTCTATATGTGAAGCAAACATGTAAAAGTAAATTACCGATTACTTACCCGAATTCGGAGCTCTCCAGGAGCATTCGTAGATTTGCCCCGCAGCGTGTTGGATGCCGCACAGTTTTACCAGACCGAGGAGGGAAGCTTAATGGAGAAGCTGTTCTGGTCTCAGTATACTGGGACTGAACACCCGATGCCTCTGAGCGACCAGCTAAAGCAGCTGGTCGAGCTGCACAAGGCGACCGAATAGGCCATGAAGGGCTTTATAGTCCGGCTGTGGCCTGGCGACACCCTTCCGAACAGCTACTTTGGCCTGGTGAGGCGGCTTGTGGATGCCTGCCCATGGCTAGAGGTCGTCAAGTGGTCCGTCTGCATCGAAGGTGCACGCCGGGCTTTCGCCCGTGTGAAGGTGAAGTGGGCCAAGCTAGATGTCGTGAAGCTGATCAAGGAAGGGCCGCCGCAGGGCAAGGAGCATCGCACCCCTGAAATTTATTATGAGGGTGTCATGAAGGGTGCCCATCTTGTAGCGGACGAATGTTCAAAGGATGTAATTAAACTTGCTCGTGTGATCCCGTATGATGAAAACTTGTTTCATATGCGCTATGCAACGCTTGTGTGAATTTAAAATATTACCTTCTGTTTGGCCGTTTATCCAATCTGAGAGATGGCTAGTCCTCGGCTTCTGCCCCCATGCCATGAGTGCTGGGGTGTTCGGGATAAACCTGAGCACTCTTGTTCCCATGTTTGGGTCCTTCGAGGGAGGTGCTCAGCACAACGAACCAGGCAACTGGACTAATAATGCTTTATCACTCTCACTTAGCCATAGAATTCTATAATTTTAAATTTTGGCGAAGCCCCTGGTATTCGGAAGGCCGAATTCGGGTCGCGATACACACCTTTAAGCCGGACAGGGCCGGCCCCTCGCTCTAAGCGGCATAAGTCTTTAGGGACTCGAAAACCTCGCCGAACAGCGACCAGTCTCTCGCCTTATCATGACAGTCAGTTTTAGCTTTCTCTATTGAGGTGCTCAGCCTAGCAGAACCGGGGCACAATCGCAGTAGTTCTCCTAGCGCTACCTTAGCCTATAGAGCGGAACGTAAGGTACCAAAACATAGGAGCCGGGCAAACCCAACATTTGACCAAAGGCATGATTCGGAGCTGATGCATATAATGCTATAAGTTCGGGGTGCCACACTTGTGAAAGTGTTCGGACTTTTCACACCATATTGTGGGGTACGTAAGCCCCTGGTGTATTGGCCGTACCAAAGTGTACGGTTGCAAGGCGTCATTGATGAACACACATATATATATATAAAAGAAGAATTGCAATAATAGTCGTAATTTTATGCATTGATTATTCAAAAAGGTGCGTTTAAAGCAGAATGATACAGATGGTGCGATAAGCAAAGAGTAGGACTATGTCCCTTCCAAGGGCAAGCTGAGGAATAGTATTAAATCAAATATTTCGCTCGTTGTTGTAATCCACCTGGGAATTTCGTGGTGTGACGTAGCTTTCTGCCTCCTTGGTTGCTGCATCATGTGTTCAGCAATAGTGCTGCCGGACAGGGTTTCCAGAGATTAAGGTCCTGAAAAAGAGAAAAAAACAAATGGGAAGCCCCTAGTGCGGTTTAAGCCGCGTCTTGGGGCGTGCCGCAGTTGTGCCCCCCTCCCCACCTATGCCCATGGTATTTTTAATGCGTAATTATGTACGTGTGGCACGAGTTTCGCCGTTTGGCTGAGACTGGGGTGGGGGCCGCATTGCTATGCGAGCTCAGATCGCGCCAGGCGGTCTAGTTGCTGATTGCTCTGAGCGCGCTTGAAGGTGTCCGGGTCTTGAAATGCCGAACTGGTGGATTGCCTTGAGAGGCTGCTTTGCGCTTCTGCTGCGAGGGCCGCGGTGTGCTCCTCTGTTCAGAGAGAGCGCTCTGTGTTTCCATTGACTATAATAACCCCGCGAGGTCCAAGCATCTTGAGCTTGAGGTATGCATAATGCGGTACCACATTGAATCTCGCAAATGCGGTTCGCCCGAGCAGTGCATGATAACCACTGCGGAACGGGACTATATCGAAGATTAACTCTTCGCTTCGGAAGTTATCCGGGGATCCGAAGACCACTTCCAGTGTAATTGAGCCTGTGCAATGGGCCTCTACGCCTGGGATGACGCCCTTAAAGGTCGTTTTTGTGGGTTTGATCCTTGAGGGATCTATACCCATTTTGCGCACTGTGTCCTGATAAAGCAGGTTCAGGCTGCTGCCGCCATCCATAAGGACTTGAGTGAGGTGAAATCCGTCAATGATTGGGTCCAGAGCCAGTGCGGCGAATTTGCCATGATGGATACTAGTGGGATGGTCCCTGCGATCGAAAGTGGTCGGATAGGAGGACCATGGGTTGAACTTTGGGGCGACTGGCTCCAACGCATATACGTCCCTGTTGGTGTGATTGGCTGGCTTATCTGGGGTGCCGTGTATTTGACACGAGCGATCGAGTATACGGTCCAAGCTGGACGGGCCCGGCGTACTTTGTTTGAATGGCTTTTTCCGCTGACCGGGTTTAGAGCCTTTGAATCCGGCATTGACTACCATATCCTCGATATTATTGCTGTTAATGCGGCGCTTATGTTTGTTGTGACGGTGACCTGCTATTGCCGTCCTTGGTATTCGAAGTACCATGGTTCTTTGATATGTTATTATTGCGAGCCAGCCAGCTGTCTTCTCCCGCACAAAAGCGGGTCATAAGTGTCGTGAGGGCTACCATAGATTTCGGCTTTTCCTGAACAAGGTGCCGGTCTAGCCATTCATCGCGGATGTTGTGTTTGAAAGCCGCTAGGGCCTCTGCATCCGAACAATCGACAATTTGATTTTTCTTTGTTAGGAACCGAGTCCAGAATTGCCTGGCCGATTCTTCTGGCTGCTGAATTATGTGGCTCAAGTCATCGGCATCTGGTGGCCGCACATAAGTGCCCTAAAAGTTGTTGAGGAATGCGGCTTCCAGATCTTCCCAACAGCTGATGGACTCTGTTGGCAAGCTGTTAAGCCAATGCCGCACTGGTCCCCTGAGCTTTATTTGATGGCGTGTAACTCATCACCACGGGCCATGTGGATGTGGAGGAGGAAATCTCCGTTCCATACTGCGGGATCTGTTGTGCCGTCGTATGATTCAATATTTACAGGTTTGAAACCTTCTGGGATTTGATGATCCATTACTTCGTCTGTGAAGCATAAGGGGTGTGCGGCGCCTCTGTATTGGGCTATATCGCGACGCAGCTCAAATGGGTCTTGCCCGTTGTGTTCGGCCCGGCCGGATTTACTTTTACTGTATCTGGCGTGACGTTTATCGTCTCGCATAGTGGCGCGCCCTCGTGATCCATAGATCGATCTTGCATGCTTTATTTTGTCCTCCAATATGTCTAGCAGTTCTGGCGTATCTCCCCGTGCCTTTTTATTTGAACGGCGTCGGGGTGCAGGCTGAGTTTTTGGCTGGAATACCTCTTTATCGCGGCCACGAGGTGGCCGATCAGCCGCGTCATATGCTTCTTCCTCCAGTCAGGGTAGCAACCTGCATTTTGGGTAACTCTTGGAGGGGCGCTCGAGTTTATATTCCTCGGCCACGAGGACTTCAGTCCATCTGTCAGCTAGAAGATCTTGATCAGCTTGAAGCTGCTGCTGCTTTTTCTTTAGGCTATTTGCCGTGGCTATAAGCCGGCGTTTGAAGCGCTCTTGTTCGACGGGATCCTCTGGCATGGAGAATTTGTCGTCGCCGAGGCTTGCCTCGTCTTCGGAGGGGGCATGTAATTATCATCCTCCGTCTCTCCATCTGTCGCTCTCTCAGGAGGGCTGGCTCCTTCATCCTCCTGCTCTAAATCTTGCTGGAGGGGATTGTTGTTGTCTTCGGCACTATCCGGAGTGTTATTATCTCCTATGCCGGTATCACCGCTTTTGCTTTGGCGGGACTGAGAGCGACGCCGCTGACGTCGACGCTTGGGTTGCTTCTTGGAGGGGTCATCCTCCGCTATCTCGTCGCCATTGCCTTCTTTGGGTGTATCCACCATGTATATATCATATGATGAGGTGGCTGTCTAGTGCCCTGTGGGCAGTGGTTCCTCTTCGTCTCCCGCATCATCGTCCATACCGTTGATGTCTTCAGAGTCGAAGTCGAGCATGTCGGTTAAGTCATCGACAGTGGCTACTAAGTGGGTGGTGGGTGGGCCGCGAATTTCTTCGTCGTCCGCATCCCAGTCCTGCCGGACATAGTTCGGCCAGGATCCTCCTGACAAGGAGAGAGACCTTAATGAGTTCAGTATGTCGCCAAAGGGAGAGTGCTGAAAAATATCCGTGGAGGTAAACTCCATGATCGGCGCCCAATCGGATTTGATAGGAATGGGTGCGGGTGGTTCGGAGTCCGTGGCCGGAGAGGGATCCGACAGTTTATCAACACGGCTCTCGTGCAAGGTAAGGTCGATGTTTGGCTCAATCACCACTAAGGGTAAGGCCTCTATGGCGGGGTCCATCCACCCATCCATGGACGGCGCAACTGGCTCCAAATTGAGGGTCAGGGCGGCTGCCTGTGCGATCTCCTGAACACTGTCCGACGGTAGAGCTAAATCGTACTCATCGTGACCGCGTGACGCACAAGGCAGAGGCTCGAATCCGTCGAAGATCAAGTCTCCACAGATATCGGCCGTGTAGTTTAAGCTTCCAAACCTGACCTGGTGGCCAGGGGCGTAACTTTCAATCTGCTCCGGATGGCCAAGCGAATTGGCCCGCAGTGTAAAGCTGCCGAACACGAAAATCTGTCCGAGGAGAAAAGTCTCACCCTAGACTGCATCGCTATTGATGATAGTAGGAGCCATCAAGCCTAACGACGACGACACAGAGGAACTCTCAATGAAAGAACCAATGTCGGTGTCAAAACCAGTGGATCTCGGGTAGGGGGTCCCGAACTGTGCGTCTAAGGCGGATGGTAACAGGAGGCAGGGAACACGATGTTTTACCCAGGTTCGGGCCCTCTTGATGAAGGTAAAACCCAACATCCTGCTTGATTAATGTTGATGATATGGGTATTACAAGAGTAGATCTACCACGAGATCAGAGAGGCTAAACCCTAGAAGCTAGACTATGGTATGATTGTATGTTGTAGTTGTTGTGTCCTACGGACTAAAACCCTCTGGTTTATATAGACACCGGAGAGGGTTAGAGTTACACAAGGTCGGTTACAAAGGAGGAGATACACATATCCGTATTGCCTAGCTTGCCTTCCATGCTAAGTAGAGTCTCATCCGGACACGAGACGAAGTCTTCAATCTTGTATCTTCATAGTCAAACAGTCCGACCAACGGAGATAGTCCGGCTGTCCGGAGACCCCCTAATCCAGGACTCCCTCAATGACCCTGCAAAGTTTCAGCTCAATCCAAACTATTTTGGTTCACGAAAGTGCCCCAAAACCCTCTCTGTCCAGATTCAAGTTTGAACAACTTTACATTGCCAACTTATTCCAAATTCCCCCAAACTTTGTGGTCATGCTCAAAGGCCAAAATGATGACACTACACCAAGTGGTGCATCAAGGGGAATGGTTTTGCATGACTAGATCTTGGTGAATGCGTTTCTGCGGATTTCTAGGGTTTACAAAAGTTGCATTGGCAACTTTGGCTAAATGATCTCAAAATTGGTGGAAGGCCCTAATTATGTGTTCCTTATCACCCTGTGGAGTCTCATGCCAAATGGAGTTCATTTGCTTACCCAAACAAGCATCAAACACCTTTCTGCCACTTTACCAAAATTCCATTTTGACCTCTTCCACTAATCTCCATGGGCTCAACTTTGTACCACAGCTGCTCCTGACCCTCTTATACCTCCAGTAACTATGGTTGCGTCTCAGCTCAATGATTGAGGGGTGAAACCACCTCATTTACCCCTCTGGACAGGCGATTTCCATCTCTCTCTCAACCCCACTCTTCTCCTACTGGCTCTCTAGGGCATCCAATGCCACTCCTACATTGTTTAATCACCCAAAAACCTCCAGACACAAAAGGACATGCTCATGGCACATAAACAATGCCAGTGCATGTTGGAAATATGCCCTAGAGGCAATAATAAAATGGTTATTACTATATTTCTTTGTTCATGATAATTGTCTATTGTTCATGCTATCATTGTGTTATTCGGAAATCGTAATACATGTGTGAATACATAGACCACAACACGTCCCTAGTGAGCCTCTAGTTGACTAGCTCGTTGATCAAAGGATAGTCATGGTTTCCTGACTATGGACATTGGATGTCATTGATAACGGGATCACATCATTAGGAGAATGATGTGATGGACAAGACACAATCCTAAGCTTAGCTCAAAGATCGTGTAGTTCGTTTGCTGTAGCTTTTCTGAATGTCAAGTATCATTTCCTTAGACCATGAGATTGTGCAACTCCCGGATACCGTAGGAGTGCCTTGGGTGTGCCAAACGTCACAACGTAACTAGGTGACTATAAAGGTACATCACAGGTATCTCCGAAAGTATCTGTTGGGTTGGCACGAATCAAGACTGGGATTTGTCACTCCGTATGATGGAGAGGTATCTCTGGGCCCACTCGGTAATGCATCATCATAATGAGCTCAATGTGACCAAGTGGTTGATCACAGGATCATGCATTATGACACGAGTAAAGTGACTTGCCGGTAACGAGATTGAACTAGGTATTGCGATATCGACGATCGAGTCTCGAGCAAGTAACGTACCGATTGACAAAGGGAATTGTATACGGATTGATTGAATCCTCGACATCGTGGTTCATCCGATGAGATCATCGTGGAGCATGTGGGAGCCAACATGGGTATCCAGATCCCGCTGTTGGTTATTGACCGGAGAGGCGTCTCGATCATGTCTGCATGTCTCCCGAACCCGTAGGGTCTACACACTTAAGGTTCGGTGACGCTAGGGTTGTAGAGATATTAGTATGCAGTAACCCGAAAGTTGTTCAGGGTCCCGGATGAGATCCAGACGTCACGAGGAGTTCCGGAATGGTCCGGAGGTAAAGATTTATATATGGGAAGTCCAGTTTTGGCCATCAGGAAGGTTTCGGGGGGTACCGGTATTGTACCGGGACCACCGGAAGGGTCCCGAGTGTCCACCGGGTGGGACCACCTATCCTGGAGGGCCCCATGGGTTGAATTAGGTGGGTAACTGTGACGCCCGGATATTCAAGCTACACTAACCCTTCACTAATGATGTCACATCACCACGATTACTGTTGATAATCTTGCAATGATTCAAATCCCGTCAAATTTCAAATTTTAAATCAAGTCAAACAATTAAAGTTTTCAAATTCAAAACTAATGTGTTCGAAACATGGCAAATAAATCAGAAGTAATATTGGTGGAGAAATCATCTATTTATAAAATGTTCCAATGCACTAAGTTAATTATAACAATGATAAAACAATTGCTTAAAATGCATTTAAGATAATAATAAATGAAGTATACTTTATTTAAGGTGCCAAAATGTTTGGGGTCATAGCATATTTATTAACACTAGTTTAGGGGCTACTTTTATAATTTGTAAAACTAAAGTAAGAGAGAAACTAAAATAAAACAATAAAAGAAAACAGAAAAGAGGAAAAAAAACAAAACAAAAAGGAAACGCACCCCCTGCCACTGGGCCACCAGCCGGCCAGGCCACCAACCGGCCCAACTGGGCAAAGGCCCAGCCGGCCACCCCCCATTCCCCATATCCCCCACGACCCAAACCCTAACCCCACCCCGTCACCCACTCCCCCACTCGCCCCCACTCGCTCCCCCCCTCCTCCCCGATCCATATCGGATCAAGGGGAACGGCCCCCCCGACGCCGTGCCCTTCGCCGTCGCGTGCCTGGAGACTGCGCCGCCTCGCTGGACCGCCTCCCT